>NC_074687.1:11612367-11912367 GCF_029448725.1 Salvelinus fontinalis | reverse complement strand
ACTGTATTTAGCTGTCACCATCACCAAACACCACTACTGTATTTAGCTGGCACCATCACCAAACACCACTACTGTATTTAGCTGGCACCATCACCAAACACCACTACTGTATTTAGCTGGCACCATCACCAAACACCACTACTGTTTTCAGCTGGCACCATCACCATCACCAAACACCACTACTGTATTTAGCTGTCACCATCACCAAACACCACTACTGTATTTAGCTGGCACCATCACCAAACACCACTACTGTTTTCAGCTGGCACCATCACCATCACCAAACACCACTACTGTATTCAGCTGGCACCATCTCCAAACACCACTACTGTATTTAGCTGGCACCATCACCAAACACCACTACTGTATTTAGCTGGCACCATCACCAAACACCACTACTGTATTTAGCTGGCACCATCACCAAACACCACTACTGTATTTAGCTGGCACCATCACCAAACACCACTACTGTATTCAGTAGTGAGACAGAAAAAAACAATTACTCTCTCTTCTTTTGCCATCTGTTGTGTCGCTTTCATTCTCTCGTTGCCACTGGTTTACAGGTGTGTTTGAGTGTGAGAGAAGGGCCAATCAATATCTGTTACACCGCCAGGCTCCGTTCTAATGAAAGGCAGATAGTTGAGTGACCTGTGTGCAGTGTTGTCTTTATAACACAGAGTGAAGTGGTATGAGTTTGAGCTTTTCTGTGTAGTACCATCCTACACCTTCCTTCCCACAGATAAAGAGGAACTCTTCCAGAATGTATTGACACAGGTGGCAGAGCAGTTTTCCAGGTAAGAGCACTGATATTGCTTTCATGGACATTTTGTGCCTTCGTAAATGCTTTTTTCTCTCTGGTTTTCGTAAATGCTTGCTATTTGTCTGTTACTATATTAATGCGTGTGCTGCTTTCAGATAATCAATGATCTCTGTCCCTTTTGTTCTCTCTCTTTCCCTCCTTCCCTCCCTCCCTTGCTATCTCTATCCTTCTCCTAATTTTCTCGATTTTCTATCTCTCTATCTGCCTTTTCTTTTCTCTCCTTGTCTCTCTCTCTCTGTCCATCTCTCTCATTGTCTCTATCTCTGTCATCACTCTCTCTCTGTCCTCCTCTCTCCTTTTATCTCTCTCTCTGTCATCTCTCTCTCTCTCTCTCTCTCTCTCTCGCTCTCTCTCTCTGTCCATCTCTCTCTGTCCATCTCTCTCTGTCCATCTTTGTCTCTCTCTTTCTCTCTCTTTCTCTCTCTTTCTCTCGTTCTCTCTCTTCTCTCTCTCTTATGCTCTCTCCATCTCTCTCCTTGTCTCTCTCTCTCTGTCCGTCTCTCTCTCTCTCTCTTACTCTCTCTCCATCTCTCTCCTTGTCTCTCTCTCTGTCCATCTCTCTCCTTGTCTCTCTCTCTCTGTCCTCCTCTCTCCTTTTCTCTCTTTTCTCTCTCTGTCCATCTCTCTCTCTCTCTCTCTCTCTCTCTCTCTCTCTTGCTCTCTCTCTCTCTCTCTCTCTTGCTCTCTCTCTCTCTCTCTCTGTCCATCTCTCTCTCTCTGTCCATCTCTCTCTCTTGCTCTCTCTCTCTCTGTCCATCACTTTTTTGTCTCTGCAGAGCGTTTAAAATCAACGAGCTGAAGACGGAGGTGACAAACCGCTTGGCGATGTTGGAGAAGAGAGTTGAGCGTGAGTCACACAGTACTGTGTCTGTCTGTGTTTTTATTTCTCCCCAGAGAGGAAACCGCCTCTTATATCACAGTGAGTTTCTCCCCAGAGAGGAAACAGCCTCTTATATCACAGTGAGTTTCTCCCCAGAGAGGAAATAGCCTCTTATATCACAGTGAGTTTCTCCCCAGAGAGGAAACAGCCTCTTATATCACAGTGAGTTTCTCCCCAGAGAGGAAACAGCCTCTTATATCACAGTGAGTTTCTCCCCAGAGAGGAAATAGCCTCTTATATCACAGTGAGTTTCTCCCCAGAGAGGAAACAGCCTCTTATATCACAGTGCGTTTCTCCCCAGTGAGGAAGCAGCCTCTTATATCACAGTGCATGTCCAGTTACCTGCCCCGGGGAATAGTAAGGGGACTGCAGAGCAGATACCCTGAAATGCAGACAATAAAAGAATGCAATATGGTCCTTTGAAGATGCTTTGGTTATCAGGCGACTTTTAGTTAAAGCGTGACATACAATGATTAAAAATAACTCAAATGGAATACCAAGCAGATGCCCTGAGAACCAAGTGGATGCCCTGGGAACCAAGTGGATGCCCTGAGAACCAAGTGGATGCCCTGAGAACCAAGCTGATGTCCTGAAACCGTAATACCAAGCAGATGTCTTGAAACCGTAATACCAAGCAGATGGCCTGATACCGTAATACCAAGCAAATGCCCTGAGAACCAAGCAGATGCCCTGAGAACCAAGCAGATGCCCTGAGAACCAACCGGATGCCCTGAAACCGTAATACCAAGCAGATGGCCTGATACCGTAATACCAAGCAGATGGCCTGAAATCGTAATACCAAGCAGATGGCCTGAAACCGTAATACCAAGCGGATGCCCTGAAACCGTAATACCAAGCAGATGGTCTGATACCGTAATACCAAGCAGATGGCCTGAAACCGTAATACCAAGCAGATGGCCTGAAACCGTAATACCAAGCGGATGGCCTGAAACCGTAATACCAAGCAGATGGCCTGAAACCGTAATACCAACCAGATGGCCTGAAACCGTAATACCAACCAGATGGCCTGAAACCGTAATACCAAGCGGATGCCCTGAAACCGTAATACCAAGCGGATGGCCTGAAACCGTAATACCAAGCAGATGCCCTGAACCCGTAATACCAAGCAGATGGCCTGAAACCGTAATACCAAGCAGATGGCCTGAAACCGTAATACCAAGCAGATGGCCTGAAACCGTAATACCAAGCAGATGCCCTGAAACCGTAATACCAAGCAGATGGCCTGAAACCGTAATACCAAGCAGATGCCCTGAAACCGTAATACCAAGCAGATGGCCTAAAACTGTAATACCAAGCAGATGCCCTGAGAACCAACCGGATACCCTGAAACCGTAATACCAACCAGATGCCCTGAAACCGTAATACCAAGCAGATGCCCCGAAACCGTAATACCAAGCAGATGGTCTGAAACCGTAATACCAAGCAGATGGCCTGAAACCGTAATACCAAGCAGATGGCCTGAAACCGTAATACCAAGCAGATGCCCTGAGAACCAACCGGATACCCTGAAACCGTAATACCAACCAGATGCCCTGAAACCGTAATATCAACCAGATGGCCTGAAACCGTAATACCAAGCAGATGGCCTGAAACCGTAATACCAACCAGATGCCCTGAGAACCAAGCAGATGCCCTGAGAACCAAGCGGATGCCCTGAGAACCAAGCGGATGCCCTGAGAACCAAGCGGATGCCCTGAGAACCAAGCGGATGCCCTGAGAACCAAGCAGATGCCCTGAGAACCAAGCGGATGCCCTGAGAACCAAGCGGATGCCCTGAGAACCAAGCAGATGCCCTGAAACCGTAATACCAACCAGATGCCCTGAAACCGTAATACCAACCAGATGCCCTGAAACCATAATACCAAGCAGATGCCCTGAAACCGTAATACCAACCAGATGCCCTGAAACCGTAATACCAACCAGATGCCCTGAAACCGTAATACCAAGCAGATGCCCTGAAACCGTAATACCAACCAGATGCCCTGAAACCGTAATACCAACCGGATACCCTGAATCAGTATTACATTTACATTTGAGTAATTTCATCTTTTTAATTCAGCGATTAACCTAGCTGTTCAGTAACCTAGATGTTCAGTAACCTAGCTGTTCAGTAACCTAGATGTTCAGTAACCCAGCTGTTCAGTAACCTAGATGTTCAGTAACCTAGCTGTTCAGTAACCTAGATGTTCAGTAACCTAGATGTTCAGTAACCTAGATGTTCAGTAACCTAGCTGTTCAGTAACCTAGATGTTCAGTAACCTAGCTGTTCAATAACCTAGCTGTTCAGTAACCTAGATGTACAGTAACCTAGATGTTTAATAACCTAGATGTTCAGTAACCTAGATGTTCAGTAACCTAGCTGTTCAGTAACCTAGATGTTCAGTAACCTAGATGTACAGTAACCTAGATGTTCAGTAACCTAGATGTTCAGTAACCTAGCTGTTCAGTAACCTAGCTGTTCAGTAACCTAGATGTTCAGTAACCTAGCTGTTCAGTAACCTAGCTGTACAGTAACCTAGATGTTCAGTAACCTAGATGTTCAGTAACCTAGATGTTCAGTAACCTAGATGTTCAATAACCTAGATGTTCAGTAACCTAGATGTACAGTAACCTAGCTGTTCAGTAACCTAGATGTTCAGTAACCTAGCTGTTCAGTAACCTAGCTGTTCAGTAACCTAGATGTTCAGTAACCTAGATGTTCAGTCACCTAGCTGTTCAGTAACCTAGATGTTCAGTAAACTAGCTGTACAGTAACTGTATGTGGTGCCCGCGGCGGTGTATGGGGCAATCGAACCCTCACTGAAACTGCAGTAAAGTGTGCAGTAAACATTGATGTACTACTGTATGTGAGAGGCATTTTTTTAATAGGTTCACTCGCCGCTCATTAACTTGACTGCTTGGGAAATAGAAATGGTTGCCCGGGAGATTGAGTCATGAAGAGAGGATGTTAAGGTTAAGAAAAGTAACCCCTGAAAGAGGGGGGATTTAACTATTTGGTAGGGTTTCAATTAGGTGTTTTGTATTTGTAATTATAATGGATCCCCACTAGGAAGCAGCAGTAGCTTTAACTATAGGGTCAAGGACAGCTAGCATAGCCTTGATTTAGCGAACCTCCGTTATTATGGTGTTTAGTGGAGGCTAGCCATGTCAAGGCTACAGCTAGCGTTGTGTACGTCTATAACAATGCTTATCTCTCACTAATTCCATGGTATTTCTATGTGAATTCTGCATGTTCAATGTACCGGCGAATAACACGAGTCCAGAAGCCTGTTAAACTATAGTAGAGAACATAGCTACCAAAGCAGTAGCTACTCTTCCTGGGATCCAGCAAAATGAAGGCAGTTTATACAGTTTTAAATACATTACAATACATTCACAGATTTCACAACACACTGTGTGCTCTCAGGCTCCTACTCCTCCACTACCACATATCTACAGTACTAAATCCATGTGTATGTATAGTGTGTGTGTGTGTATGTATAGTGTGTGTGTGTGTGTGTATACATGTGTCTGTGCCAATGTTTGTGTTGCTTCACAGTCCCCGCTGTTCCATAAGGTGTTTTTTTTATCTGTTTTTAAAAAAAAATCTAATTTTACTGCTTGCGTCAGTTACTTGATGTGGAATAGAGTTCCATGTAGTCATGGCTCTATGTAGTACTGTGTGCCTCCCATAGTCTGTTCTGGACTTGGGGACTGTGAAGAGACCTCTTGTGGCATGTCTTGTGGGGTATGCATGGGTGTCCGAGCTGTGTGCCAGTAGTTTAGACAGACAGCTCAGTGCATTCAGCATGTCAATACCTGTCATAAATACAAGTAGTGATGAAGTCCACTCCACTTTCAGCCAGGAGAGATTGGCATGCATATTATTAATATTAGCTCTCTGTGTACATCCAAGGGCCAGCCGTGCTGCCCTGTTCTGAGCCAATTGCAATTTTCCTAAGTCCTTTTTTGTGGCACCTGACCACACGGCTGAACAGTAGTCAAGTTGCGACAAAACTAGGGCCTGTAGGACCTGCCTTGTTGATAGTGCTGTTAAGAAGGCAGAGTATCACTTCATTATAGACAGACTTCTCCCCATCTTAGCTACTACTGCATCAATATGTTTTGACCATGACAGTTTACAATCTAGGGTTACTCCAAGCAGTTTAGTCATCTCAACTTGCTCAATTTCCACATTATTTATTACACGATTTAGGTGAGGTTTATGGTTTAGGGGGTGTTTTGTTCCAAATACAATGTTTTTAGTTTTAGAAATATTTAGGGCTAACTTATTCCTTGCCACCCACTCTGAAACTAACTGCAGCTCTTTGTTGAGTGTTTCAGTTTTGTCTTGAGCTATTTAGCTATGCAACTTTGTTCAGCTTTAAAACTTACTTGTGTCTAGTGGTTGTTATACAGTGATTTTGACATTTCAAATTGTCTTACAAACAAAGCCGTCCACTAACTTACTGAATCTCGGTCTTTAATTTGATCTTTTAGTCCTGTTGTGTAACACAATAGACTGACATATCAGGTAGATGCCTGCCTCTGACATCATACATTCTCTAGAGTCCATTCCCCTTGTCACGGATCCCTCCGGTACTATTTCAGAGGTCTAAGTCACCGGCCTCTAGGAACTGAACTGTTGATTACGTACACCTGGTGCCCATTTCTCACTGATTAGTAATTGTATAAGTGTGCCCTTTGGTTCACCATTGGGCTGTTGATTTACTGTTCCAATGTCTGTTTGATTGTGTGAGTAGCTATGGATTGTTTCAGCTTCTGTGCTGCGTGTTTTGTGTTATTGTGCAAATGATTATGGGTCTCGTCCCGTGTTGTATCATTGTGTACTTGTGTTTTCGTGTCTCGCCCCATTTATTTATTTGAGGTACTCCTCGCTCTTTTGTTTGGGTTTCAACTCTGTGTTTTGTTCCGTGCTTTTTGTTTTCGTCCCCGGCCATTACACGGCACGCTGTAATTTGGATCAATAAAATCCCCTATTACGCATTCCTGCACCTGTCTCCCGATCCATTTATACCAACGTGACACCCCTATTATTCTCCTTTTGTCTAGACCAGTGTTTCCCAACCCTGGTCCTCCAGTTACCCCAACAGTACACATTGTTGTTGTAGCGCTGGACAGACACCCCTCATTGAGGGCTTGCTGACTAGTTGACAAATTGAATCAGGTGTGCTTGTTGGGGGTACTGGAGGACCAGGGTTGAGAAACACTGGTCTAGGCTATAGATTAGAGAAGTTAACTAAGTCACATGGTACTAGCTATGTTCTCTACTATAGTTTAACAGGCTTCTGGACTCGTGTTTTTCCGCCGGTACATCGAACATGCAAAATTCACATAGAAATACCATGGAATTAGTGGGAGATATGCATTGTCTTAGACGTACACAACGCTAGCTGTAGCCTTGACATGGCTACCCTCCACTAAACACCATAATAACAGAGGTTAGCTAAATCAAGGCTATGCTAGCTGTCCTTGACCCTATAGTTAAAGCTACTGCTGCTTTCTAGTTCTGCCCATTTTAATCTCTTTCTGTCCGTTTTTTGTTGTGTGCCAGGAAGTTAGTTTACACACTGTCCTACGCTATGCTCACAGGCTTTTCTTTGATTTAATGTATTAATTGTCTGTAATCACATTGTAAACAAGGCTTTAAAATAAAATCGATAAAGATGGCTTGTTATGCTTCATTCCAGTTAAGTCCTGGTAGTAGATGTTGTTGTTGTTGCACCGTACTGTTTCTGAGCCCTCTACGGCCTTCAGCTGTTCTGTCACAATTTGTTCCATACACACACGGTGGCCCAGCCTCGCTGTGCCGTCCAGTGGGAACATTTAATCAGTAATCAATCTTTAATCATTACATCGTCGTCCTTCACTGTAAAGTACTGCTACTGTCATGGCCGTGTGGTGTTTGTTCTGGTTGGACTGACTGCCTCGAGGTCTTTGGTGGGAACACCCTGAACCCAGATTTAAACCATTGTGAAATTGTGTGTGAGTACGTGCATGTGTGAATGCATGTGTGTGTTTATATGTGTGTGTGTGAGATTTCCCGACTCAATTCACCCTTTCATCCCCCACATTCTGAACTACAAACAGCAGATTTCACGATGACACCTTCGTCAACAGGAAACAAGCCAGCAGCTGCTAACAGGCAAATGATGTACACTGACAGGCAGCATTACATTAATACACACTTTAACACATAATGGTCCAGTGTCCTCATAACAACCTTCTCTGACCTCTGTCACAGTGGCGACCCCACGGTTGTTACGGAAACGACGTACGAGCGGACGGGTCTCCCATGGAGACTGAGTTCTCAGTCCACAAAGATTCATCCTCCCCTTGCTCTCCATTATTTTTTGTTTTCTCCCCCAAGAGGTCAGCCTAATGGCTACATATACTACTGGGAGTTGGAGAGGCGTCAATAAAAGACATTGATTCAGGGATTTCTTTATCTACTCGGGACATAACCTTGTCCCCAGGTTCGAGAGAGACGGCTGAGGACGAGATTACTTGGGACATGCTTCTATCAAACACAATTTGCAGGGGCGCATCGCAGAACAATTTGCATTGCAGAAAAGCACAGTGCAGAAAAACCCTAATGCACTTTGATTGAATTCTAGCCAGAGAGTACAAATTCAATTCAAATCAAATGTTATTTGTGACATGCTTCGTAAACAACAGGTGTAGACTAACAGCGAAATGATTACTTACAGGTCCTTCCCAACAATGCAGAGAGAAAGAAAATAGAGCAATAATAGAAAAGTAATAAGACGTAATAATAAATACACAATGAGAAACGATAACTTGGCTTTATACACGGGGTACCAGTACTGAGACAATGTGCATATAACTAGGATGAAAGTGACTAGGCAACAGGATAGATAAACAGTAGCAGCAGTGTGTGTAATAAGGATCAAAGCAGATGGTCCAGGTAGCTAACTAGCAGTCAAATGGCTTTGGGTGTAGAAGCTGTTCAGGGTCCTGTTGGTTCCAGACTTGGTGCATCGGTACCGCTTGCCATGCAGTATTTAATATATATATATTTTTTATTTAACCTTTATTTAACTGGGCAAGTCAGTTAAGGACATTCTTATTTACAATGACGGCCTACCCCGGCCTAACCTGGACAACGCTGGGCCAATTGTGCCCCGCCCTATGGGACTCCAAATCACGGCCGGATGTGATACAGCCTGGATTCGAACCAGGGACTGAAGTGACGCTTCTTGCACTGAGATGCAGTGCCTTAGACCGATGTGCCAACCCTGGAGCAGAGTGAACAGTCTATGACTTGGGTGGCTGGAGTCTTTAAAAATTTTTAGGGCCTTCCTCTGACACCGCCTTCTATAGAGGCCCTGGATGGCACAGAGCTTGGCCCCCAGTGATGTGCTGGGCTGTAGGCACCACCCTCTATAGTGCCCTGTGGTCGGATGCCAAGCAGTTGCCATGGTGATGCAGCCATTCAAGATGCTCTAAAGGGTGCAGTTGTATCTTCAGTAAACTTAATGATGGTGTTGGAGTCGTGCGTAGCCTTGCAGTCGTGGGTGAACAGGGAGTACAAGAGGGGACTAAGCAGGCACCCCTGAGTGGCCCCCGGTGTTGAGGGTCAGAATGGCGGATGTGTTGTTGCCTACCCTCACCACCTGGGAGCGGCCTGTCAGCAAGTCCGGGATCCAGTTGTTGAGGGAGGTATTCAGTTCCAGGGTCCTTAGTTTAGTGATGAGCTTGGAGGACACTATGGTGTTAAACGCTGAGCTGTAGTCAATGAACAGCATGTTCCTCATGTCCAGGTGGGAGAGAGCAGTGTGGAGTGCAATAGAGATTTTGTCATCTGTTGATCTGTTGGGCCGGTATGCGAATTGGATTGGGTCCAGCCTTTCAAAGCATATCATGGCTACATATGTGAGTGGTACGGGGCGATAGTCATTTAGACAGCACAAGAACGCCAAGGTAACCTAAGGGACTATGGTGGTCTGCTTGAAACATGTAGGTATTACAGACTGGGTCAGGAAGAGGTTGAAAATGTCAGTGAAGACAATTGCCAGCTGGTCAGCGCATGCTCTGTGTATGTGTCCTGGTAATCCATCTGGCCTTGGAGCCATGTGAATGTTAACCATGTTTAACGGTCTTACTCACATCGGCTACAGAGAGCGTGATCACACAGTCATCTAGAACAGCTGGTGCTCTCATGCATGGCTCAGTGTTGCTTGCCACGAAGCGAGCATAGAAGGCATTTAGCTCGTTTGGTAGACTTAGGTCACTGGGCAGCCCGCAGCTAGGTTTCCATTTGTAATCCGTGATAGTCTGCAAGCCCTGCCATATCCTACGAGCATCAGAGTCGATGTATACCGAACAAAAATATAAACGCAACATGCAGCAATTTCAAAGATTTTACTGAGTTATAGTTCATATAAGGAAATCAGTCAATTGAAGAAAATAAAAATATTAGCACCTAATCTATGGATTTCACATGACTCAGAATACAGGTATGCTTCTGTTGGTCACAGATACTTAAAAAAAAGGTAGGGGCGTGGATCAGAAAACCAGTCAGTATCTTGTGTGACCACCATTTGCCTCATGCAGCACGACACATCTCCTTCTCATAGAGTTGATCAGGCTGTTGATTGTGGCCTGTGGAATGTTGTCCCACTCTTCTTCAATGGCTGTACGAAGTAGCTGGATATTGGCTGAACTGGAACACGCTGTCGTACACGTCAATCCAGAGTATCCCAAACATACTCAATGGGTGACATGTCTGGTGAGTATACAGGACATGTTCAGCTTCCAGGAATTGTGTACAGATTTTTACATCATGGGGCCCTGCATTATCACGCTGAAACATGAGGTGATGGCGGAGGATGAATGGCACGACAATGGGCCTCAGGATCTCGTCACGGTATCTCTGTGCATTCAAATTGTCATAGATAAAATGCAATTGTGTTCGTTGTCCGTAGCTTATGCCTTCCCATACCATAACCCCACTGCCACCATGGGGCAATCTGTTCACAACACGAAACTGCTCTCACACGTGGTCTGCAGTTGTGAGGCCAGTTGGGACGTATTGCCAAATTATCTAAAACCACGTTGGAGAAGACTTTTGGTAGTGGAATGTAGATAGAATGATTTGGCAACAGCTCTGGTGACCAATCCTGCAGTCAGCATGCCATTTGCACACTCCCTCAAAAACTTGAAACAACTGTGGCTTTGTGTTGTTTGACAAAACTGCACAGTTTAGAGTAGCCTTTTATTGTTCCCAGCACAAGCTGCAACTGTGTAATGATCATGCTGTTTCATCAGCTTCTTGATATGCCACACTTGTCAGGTGGATGGATTATCTTGGCAAAGGAGAAATGCACACTAACAGGTTTGTAAACTAATTTGTACACAACATTTAAGAGAAGTAAGCTTTTTGTGCAAATCAAATCAAATTTTATTGGTCACATACAGCAGATGTTAATGTGGGTGTAGCGAAATGCTTGTGCTTCTAGTTCCGACAGTGCATTAATATCTAACAAGTAATCTAACAATTTCACAACAACTACCTTATACACACAGGTGTAAAGGGATGAATAAGAATATGTGCATAAAAATATATGAATGAGTGATGGCCGAACGGCATAGGCAAGATGCAGTTGATGGTATAGAGTACAGTATATACATATGAGATGAGTAATGTAGGGTATGTAAACATTATATAAAGTGGCATTGTTTGAAGTGACTAGTGATACATTTATTACATCCAATTATGAATTATTAAAGTGGCTAGAGAGTTGAGTCAGTATATTGGCAGCAGCCACTCAATGTTAGTGATGGATGTTTAACAGTCTGATGGCCTTGAGATAGAAGCTGTTTTTCAGTCTCTCGGTCCCAGCTTTGATGCACCTGTACTGACCTCGCCTTCTGGATGATAGCGGGGTGAACAGGCAGTGGCTCGGGTGGTTGTTGTCCTTGATGATCTTTTTGGCCTTCCTGTGACATCGTGTGGTGTAGGTCTTCTGGAGGGCAGGTAGTTTGCCCCCGGGGATGCGTTGTGCAGACCTCACTACCCTCTGGAGAGCCTTACGGTGTTAGGCGGAGCAGTTGTCATACCAGGCTGTGATACAGCCCGACAGGATGCTCTCGATTGTGCATTTGTAAAAGTTTGTGAGTTTTCTCGGTGACAAGCCAAATTGCTTCAGACTCCTGAGGTTGAAAAGGCGCTGTTGCGCCTTCTTCACCACACTGTCTGTGTGGGTGGACCATTTCAGTTTGTCTGTGATGTGTACACCGAGGAACTTAAAGCTTTCCACCTTCTCCACTACTGTCTCGTCGATGTGGATAGGGGGGAGCTCCCTCTGCTGTTTCCTGAAGTCCACGATCATGTCCTTTGTTTTGTTGACGTTGAGTGTGAGGTTATTTTCCTGACACCACACTCCGAGGGCCCTCACCTCCTCCCTGTAGGCCGTCTCGTCGTTGTTGGTTATCAAGACTACCACTGTAGTGTCGTCTGCAAACTTGATGATTGAGTTGGAGGAGTGCATGGCCACACAGTCGTGGGTGAACAGGGAGTACAGGAGAGGGCTGAGAACGCACCCTTGTGGGGCCCCAGTGTTGAGGCTCAGAGGGGGGTAGTTGTTGTTTCTTACCCTCACCACCTGGGGGCGGCCCATCAGAAAATCCAGGACCCAGTTGCACAGGGCAGTGTCGAGACCCAGGGTCACATGGAACTTTTCTGGGATCTTTTATTTCAGCTCATGAAACATGGGACCAACACTTGTGTCCCGGTCCAGCTCTAGCCTTTAGCTCAGTGTGGATGTTTCCTGTAATCCATGGCTTCTGGTTGGGATACAGTGCCTTCAGAAAGTATTCATACCCCTTGACTTATAACACATTTTGTTGTGTTACAGCCTGAATTCAAAATGGATTCAATGTTGTTTTTTTCTCACCCATCAACACACAATACCCCATAATGACAAAGTGAAAACATGTTTTTGTAATTGTTTGCAAATTTATTGAAAATTAAATATCTAATTTACATAATTATTCACACTCCTGGGTCAATACTTTGTAGAATCATCTTTGGCAGCGAGTACAGTTGCGAGTCTTTCTGGGTAAGTGTCTAAGAGTTTACCACACCTGGAATGCCTGGCGCGCGGATGTCCTGAGAACCAAGCAGATGCCCTGAGAACCAAGCGGATGCCCTGAGAACCAAGCAGATGTCCTGAGAACCAAGCAGATGCCCTGAGAACCAAGCGGATGTCCTGAGAACCAAGCGGATGCCCTGAGAACCAAGCGGATGCCCTGAGAACCAAGCGGATGTCCTGAGAACCAAGCGGATGCCCTGAGAACCAAGCGGATGCCCTGAGAACCAAGCGGATGTCCTGAGAACCAAGCGGATGCCCTGAGAACCAAGCGGATGTCCTGAGAACCAAGCGGATGTCCTGAGAACCAAGCGGATGCCCTGAGAACCAAGCGGATGTCCTGAGAACCAAGCGGATGCCCTGAGAACCAAGCGGATGTCCTGAGAACCAAGCGGATGCCCTGAGAACCAAGCGGATGCCCTGAGAACCAAGCGGATGTCCTGAGAACCAAGCGGATGCCCTGAGAACCAAGCGGATGCCCTGAGAACCAAGCGGATGCCCTGAGAACCAAGCGGATGCCCTGAGAACCAAGCGGATGTCCTGAGAACCAAGCGGATGCCCTGAGAACCAAGCGGATGTCCTGAGAACCAAGCGGATGTCCTGAGAACCAAGCGGATGCCCTGAGAACCAAGCAGCCCTGAGAACCAAGCGGCTGCCCTGAGAACCAAGCGGATGCCCTGAGAACCAAGCGGATGTCCTGAGAACCAAGCGGATGCCCTGAGAACCAAGCGGATGCCCTGAGAACCAAGCGGATGTCCTGAGAACCAAGCGGATGTCCTGAGAACCAAGCGGATGCCCTGAGAACCAAGCAGCCCTGAGAACCAAGCGGCTGCCCTGAGAACCAAGCGGATGCCCTGAGAACCAAGCGGATGCCCTGAGAACCAAGCGGATGCCCTGAGAACCAAGCGGATGTCCTGAGAACCAAGCGGATGTCCTGAGAACCAAGCGGATGCCCTGAGAACCAAGCAGCCCTGAGAACCAAGCGGCTGCCCTGAGAACCAAGCGGATGCCCTGAGAACCAAGCGGATGCCCTGAGAACCAAGCGGATGTCCTGAGAATCAAGCGGATGCCCTGAGAACCAAGCGGATGCCCTGAGAACCAAGCGGATGCCCTGAGAACCAAGCGGATGCCCTGAGAACCAAGCAGCCCTGAGAACCAAGCGGATGTCCTGAGAACCAAGCGGATGTCCTGAGAACCAAGCGGATGCCCTGAGAACCAAGCAGCCCTGAGAACCAAGCGGCTGCCCTGAGAACCAAGCGGATGCCCTGAGAACCAAGCGGATGCCCTGAGAACCAAGCGGATGCCCTGAGAACCAAGCGGATGCCCTGAGAACCAAGCGGATGTCCTGAGAACCAAGCGGATGTCCTGAGAACCAAGCGGATGTCCTGAGAACCAAGCGGATGCCCTGAGAACCAAGCGGATGCCCTGAGAACCAAGCGGATGCCCTGAGAACCAAGCGGATGTCCTGAGAACCAAGCGGATGCCCTGAGAACCAAGCGGATGCCCTGAGAACCAAGCGGATGCCCTGAGAACCAAGCGGATGCCCTGAGAACCAAGCGGATGCCCTGAGAACCAAGCGGATGCCCTGAGAACCAAGCAGCCCTGAGAACCAAGCGGATGTCCTGAGAACCAAGCGGATGTCCTGAGAACCAAGCGGATGTCCTGAGAACCAGGCGGATGCCCTGAGAACCAAGCGGATGCCCTGAGAACCAAGCGGATGCCCTGAGAACCAAGCGGATGCCCTGAGAACCAAGCGGATGCCCTGAGAACCAAGCGGATGCCCTGAGAACCAAGCGGATGCCCTGAGAACCAAGCGGATGCCCTGAGAACCAAGCGGATGTCCTGAGAACCAAGCTGATGCCCTGAGAACCAAGCGGATGCCCTGAGAACCAAGCGGATGTCCTGAGAACCAAGCAGCCCTGAGAACCAAGCGGATGCCCTGAGAACCAAGCGGATGCCCTGAGAACCAAGCGGATGCCCTGAGAACCAAGCGGATGCCCTGAGAACCAAGCGGATGCCCTGAGAACCAAGCGGCTGCCCTGAGAACCAAGCGGATGCCCTGAGAACCAAGCGGATGCCCTGAGAACCAAGCGGATGCCCTGAGAACCAAGCGGATGCCCTGAGAACCAAGCGGATGCCCTGAGAACCAAGCGGATGTCCTGAGAACCAAGCGGATGCCCTGAGAACCAAGCGGATGCCCTGAGAACCAAGCAGCCCTGAGAACCAAGCGGATGTCCTGAGAACCAAGCGGATGTCCTGAGAACCAAGCGGATGCCCTGAGAACCAAGCGGCTGCCCTGAGAACCAAGCGGATGCCCTGAGAACCAAGCGGATGCCCTGAGAACCAAGCGGATGTCCTGAGAACCAAGCGGATGCCCTGAGAACCAAGCGGATGCCCTGAGAACCAAGCGGATGTCCTGAGAACCAAGCGGATGTCCTGAGAACCAAGCGGATGCCCTGAGAACCAAGCAGCCCTGAGAACCAAGCGGCTGCCCTGAGAACCAAGCGGATGCCCTGAGAACCAAGCGGATGCCCTGAGAACCAAGCGGATGCCCTGAGAACCAAGCGGATGCCCTGAGAACCAAGCAGCCCTGAGAACCAAGCGGATGTCCTGAGAACCAAGCGGATGTCCTGAGAACCAAGCAGATGCCCTGAGAACCAAGCAGCCCTGAGAACCAAGCGGCTGCCCTGAGAACCAAGCGGATGCCCTGAGAACCAAGCGGATGTTCTGAGAATCAAGCGGATGCCCTGAGAACCAAGCGGATGCCCTGAGAATCAAGCGGATGCCCTGAGAACCAAGCGGATGCCCTGAGAACCAAGCCGATGTCCTGAGAACCAAGCGGATGCCCTGAGAACCAAGCAGCCCTGAGAACCAAGCGGATGCCCTGAGAACCAAGCGGATGCCCTGAGAACCAAGCGGATGCCCTGAGAACCAAGCGGATGCCCTGAGAACCAAGCAGCCCTGAGAACCAAGCGGATGTCCTGAGAACCAAGCGGATGTCCTGAGAACCAAGCGGATGCCCTGAGAACCAAGCAGCCCTGAGAACCAAGCGGCTGCCCTGAGAACCAAGCGGATGCCCTGAGAACCAAGCGGATGTCCTGAGAATCAAGCGGATGCCCTGAGAACCAAGCGGATGCCCTGAGAACCAAGCGGATGCCCTGAGAACCAAGCAGCCCTGAGAACCAAGCGGATGTCCTGAGAACCAAGCGGATGTCCTGAGAACCAAGCGGATGCCCTGAGAACCAAGCAGCCCTGAGAACCAAGCGGCTGCCCTGAGAACCAAGCGGATGCCCTGAGAACCAAGCGGATGCCCTGAGAACCAAGCGGATGCCCTGAGAACCAAGCGGATGCCCTGAGAACCAAGCGGATGTCCTGAGAACCAAGCGGATGCCCTGAGAACCAAGCGGATGTCCTGAGAACCAAGCGGATGCCCTGAGAACCAAGCGGATGCCCTGAGAACCAAGCAGCCCTGAGAACCAAGCGGATGTCCTGAGAACCAAGCGGATGTCCTGAGAACCAAGCGGATGCCCTGAGAACCAAGCAGCCCTGAGAACCAAGCGGCTGCCCTGAGAACCAAGCGGATGCCCTGAGAACCAAGCGGATGCCCTGAGAACCAAGCGGATGCCCTGAGAACCAAGCGGATGCCCTGAGAACCAAGCGGATGTCCTGAGAACCAAGCGGATGCCCTGAGAACCAAGCGGATGTCCTGAGAACCAAGCGGATGCCCTGAGAACCAAGCGGATGCCCTGAGAACCAAGCGGATGCCCTGAGAACCAAGCGGATGTCCTGAGAACCAAGCGGCTGCCCTGAGAACCAAGCGGATGCCCTGAGAACCAAGCGGATGCCCTGAGAACCAAGCGGATGCCCTGAGAACCAAGCGGATGCCCTGAGAACCAAGCGGATGCCCTGAAAACCAAGCGGATGCCCTGAGAACCAAGCGGATGCCCTGAGAACCAAGCGGATGCCCTGAGAACCAAGCGGATGCCCTGAGAACCAAGCGGATGCCCTGAGAACCAAGCGGATGCCCTGAGAACCAAGCGGATGCCCTGAGAACCAAGCGGATGCCCTGAGAACCAAGCGGATGCCCTGAGAACCAAGCGGATGCCCTGAGAACCAAGCGGATGCCCTGAGAACCAAGCGGATGCCCTGAGAACCAAGCGGATGCCCTGAGAACCAAGCGGATGCCCTGAGAACCAAGCGGATGCCCTGAGAACCAAGCGGATGTCCTGAGAACCAAGCGGATGCCCTGAGAACCAAGCAGCCCTGAGAACCAAGCGGATGTCCTGAGAACCAAGCGGATGTCCTGAGAACCAAGCGGATGCCCTGAGAACCAAGCAGCCCTGAGAACCAAGCGGCTGCCCTGAGAACCAAGCGGATGCCCTGAGAACCAAGCGGATGCCCTGAGAACCAAGCGGATGCCCTGAGAACCAAGCGGATGCCCTGAGAACCAAGCGGATGTCCTGAGAACCAAGCGGATGCCCTGAGAACCAAGCGGATGTCCTGAGAACCAAGCGGATGCCCTGAGAACCAAGCGGATGCCCTGAGAACCAAGCAGCCCTGAGAACCAAGCGGATGTCCTGAGAACCAAGCGGATGTCCTGAGAACCAAGCGGATGCCCTGAGAACCAAGCAGCCCTGAGAACCAAGCGGCTGCCCTGAGAACCAAGCGGATGCCCTGAGAACCAAGCGGATGCCCTGAGAACCAAGCGGATGCCCTGAGAACCAAGCGGATGCCCTGAGAACCAAGCGGATGTCCTGAGAACCAAGCGGATGCCCTGAGAACCAAGCGGATGTCCTGAGAACCAAGCGGATGCCCTGAGAACCAAGCGGATGCCCTGAGAACCAAGCGGATGCCCTGAGAACCAAGCGGATGTCCTGAGAACCAAGCGGCTGCCCTGAGAACCAAGCGGATGCCCTGAGAACCAAGCGGATGCCCTGAGAACCAAGCGGATGCCCTGAGAACCAAGCGGATGCCCTGAGAACCAAGCGGATGCCCTGAAAACCAAGCGGATGCCCTGAGAACCAAGCGGATGCCCTGAGAACCAAGCGGATGCCCTGAGAACCAAGCGGATGCCCTGAGAACCAAGCGGATGCCCTGAGAACCAAGCGGATGCCCTGAGAACCAAGCGGATGCCCTGAGAACCAAGCGGATGCCCTGAGAACCAAGCGGATGCCCTGAGAACCAAGCGGATGCCCTGAGAACCAAGCGGATGCCCTGAGAACCAAGCGGATGCCCTGAGAACCAAGCGGATGCCCTGAGAACCAAGCGGATGCCCTGAGAACCAAGCGGATGCCCTGAGAACCAAGCGGATGCCCTGAGAACCAAGCGGATGTCCTGAGAACCAAGCGGATGCCCTGAGAACCAAGCGGATGCCCTGAGATCCAAGCGGATGCCCTGAGAACCAAGCAGATGCCCTGAGAACCAAGACTGCCGGAGCCAGTGACATATTCCAGGCTGTGCTAAGCAAAACAGTCCTGTAGCTTAGCATCCACTTCATCGGACAACTTCTGTATTGGATGTGTCACTGGTACTTCACATTTTAGATTTGTTTTGCTTGTAAGCAGGAATCAGGAGGTTAGAGTTAAAGACAGATTTGCCAAGTGGAGGGCGAAGGAGAGCTTTGTATGCATTTCTGTGTAAGGAGTAAAGATGAGAGATGTGGCGATGAGTCCAAAAAGTCCTGATAAGGGTTTCTCATCATCATGTTTATCAAAAAGGTCATCTGACTGATATAGACCCCAGAGGTAGTCCATATTAATAGTTTTTACAGTACAGAAGGCCTGGAACAGGTGGTTCTGATGTCAGACAAGGAGGAAATAGGTGTTGCACCAGACTATTGGTATCATAGAATACATTAACCTCTCTCTCTCTCTCTCATAGTGTCTCTCTCATAGTGTCTCTCTCTCATAGTGTCTCTCCCTCTCTCTCCTCTCTCTCCTCTCTCTCTGCAGTGGAGGGGATGAAGGCGGTGGAGATAGAGAAGTGTCACAGCGACATCAAGAAGCTCAGGGAGGAGATGCCGTCCATGAACAACACGTTAGTGACCTTATTACATCATCATCTTTGAACGTGTACCTCTCGCTGCGACCTGAATCCTGATAACGATGTCCAATGCCTGAATGGTGTTTTCTGCATCTGATATTTGAACAGTCCTATCTGAGCTCCTAGTTAGTGTAAGTTAGTAGAGGAAGTATTGACAAAAATAACCCCCCCCCCCCCCTCCCCAGTCAGTCATTAGCTTGGCTTTAGAACCAGGGTCATGCTCATTAGGTTATATATTTAGATCAGGTATTATTATACTTCAATTTTAACAACGCCCCTCAGAGATCTCACTCTCTTGCTAAGGGTAGATCAGTGGCATAACAATGGGATCAGGTTGGACAATTATTAAAGGATTTAGTTAAGCTCATTTTTCCGCATAATACAGTGTTATTAATAACCTAAGGGTGTCTGATAAGGTTACATACTGTCTGATTTATTGTTTGCTTCTTGCTTTGAAATTTAGTCATTTCCTGGATGACAAAAAGAAGCGGACATCTCGGAGTGACGTGCCCTCTTACCCCAAGGTAAGGCAGTGGTCTGCAAATTACTCCTACTTCATTGTGTGTGTCAGTGAGCCTGTTATCAGGGACTGTAGGTCCATAGTGTCAGAACACCACCTGTAGGCCCATAGTGTCAGAACACCACCTGTAGGTCCATAGTGTCAGAACACCTCCTGTAGGTCCATAGTGTCAGAACACCTCCTGTAGGTCCATAGTGTCAGAACACCACCTGTAGGTCCATAGTGTCAGAACACCACCTGTAGGTCCATAGTGTCAGAACACCACCTGTAGGTCCATAGTGTCAGAACACCACCTGTAGGCCCATAGTGTCAGAACACCTCCTGTAGGTCCATAGTGTCAGAACACCTCCTGTAGGTCCATAGTGTCAGAACACCACCTGTAGGTCCATAGTGTCAGAACACCACCTGTAGGCCCATAGTGTCAGAACACCTCCTGTAGGTCCATAGTGTCAGAACACCTCCTGTAGGTCCATAGTGTCAGAACACCACCTGTCGGTCCATAGTGTCAGAACACCACCTGTAGGTCCATAGTGTCAGAACACCACCTGTAGGTCCATAGTGTCAGAACACCACCTGTAGGTCCATAGTGTCAGAACACCTCCTGTAGGTCCATAGTGTCAGAACACCACCTGTAGGTCCATAGTGTCAGAACACCTCCTGTAGGTCCATAGTGTCAGAACACCTCCTGTAGGTCCATAGTGTCAGAACACCACCTGTAGGTCCATAGTGTCAGAACACCACCTGTAGGTCCATAGTGTCAGAACACCACCTGTAGGCCCATAGTGTCAGAACACCTCCTGTAGGTCCATAGTGTCAGAACACCTCCTGTAGGTCCATAGTGTCAGAACACCTCCTGTAGGTCCATAGTGTCAGAACACCTCCTGTAGGTCCATAGTGTCAGAACACCTCCTGTAGGTCCATAGTGTCAGAACACCACCTGTAGGTCCATAGTGTCAGAACACCACCTGTAGGCCCATAGTGTCAGAACACCTCCTGTAGGTCCATAGTGTCAGAACACCTCCTGTAGGTCCATAGTGTCAGAACACCACCTGTCGGTCCATAGTGTCAGAACACCACCTGTAGGTCCATAGTGTCAGAACACCACCTGTAGGTCCAGAGTGTCAGAACACCACCTGTAGGTCCATAGTGTCAGAACACCTCCTGTAGGTCCATAGTGTCAGAACACCACCTGTAGGTCCATAGTGTCAGAACACCTCCTGTAGGTCCATAGTGTCAGAACACCACCTGTAGGTCCATAGTGTCAGAACACCACCTGTAGGCCCATAGTGTCAGAACACCTCCTGTAGGTCCATAGTGTGAGAACACCTCCTGTAGGTCCATAGTGTCAGAACACCTCCTGTAGGCCCATAGTGTCAGAACACCTCCTGTAGGTCCATAGTGTCAGAACACCTCCTGTAGGTCCATAGTGTCAGAACACCACCTGTAGGTCCATAGTGTCAGAACACCACCTGTAGGTCCATAGTGTCAGAACACCACCTGTAGGCCCATAGTGTCAGAACACCTCCTGTAGGTCCATAGTGTCAGAACACCTCCTGTAGGTCCATAGTGTCAGAACACCTCCTGTAGGTCCATAGTGTCAGAACACCACCTGTAGGTCCATAGTGTCAGAACACCTCCTGTAGGTCCATAGTGTCAGAACACCTCCTGTAGGTCCATAGTGTCAGAACACCACCTGTAGGTCCATAGTTTCAGAACACCTCCTGTATGTCCTGAGTCAGTTGTATGACTGATGTACCTCCACCTTGTCAGATACAGCATGCCCCTAGTTAAGTGCACCCATGTCATGTGTGCCAGTGTTTCCCCTAGATTTCATAGGTGGGTGCGGAGTGCAAAGGCCCTAGTGGCAAGCTGCCTCGCCTAAAGAATTACAGCCAGCATCTGTCTCCGGTGCTGGTTTAACACCTGTAGTCAGGTCAGGTGTGGCCAGGTATGTAGAGCTAAGCCCATAACTAGCACCGGAGTCAGACTGGGTAAACTGGGAGCTCTGTGGCTTGCAGTACATGCTTTCGCAGCAGACCATAGACGTCCTCAGAAAGCCTGCCCTTTGACCTCTGGCTGCGGAAGGCCAACAAGGTCAGACGCTGACTTCACCAAAACATTGTTGTTCTTCTCTCTCCCCTCTTCTGTGCCTCTCTCTATCTGCCTCTGTGTGTGTGTGTGTGTGTAGTACCACCTGTCTCAGGAGACAGTGGAAGCTCTCAGACATCCCACCTTTGATGTGTGGCAGTGGGAGCCCAATGAGGTGAGGACAAGGGGTTGGACCATAGACGCTCAACTACCAGAGAGGTTCAACTACCATAGACACTCAACTGTCATAGAGGTTCAACTACCATAGACACTCAACTATCATAAAGGTTCAACTACCATAGACACTCAACTAGCATAGACACTCAACTACCATAGACACTCAACTACCATAGACACTCAACTAGCATAGACACTCAACTACCATAGACACTCAACTAGCATAGACACTCAACTAGCATAGACACTCAACTAGCATAGACACTCAACTACCATAGACACTCAACTACCATAGACACTCAACTACCATAGACACTCAACTATCATAGACACTCAACTAGCATAGAGGTTCAACTACCATAGACACTTAACTACCATAGACACTCAACTACCATAGACACTCAACTATCATAGAGGTTCAACTACCATAGACACTCAACTACCATAGACACTCAACTGTCATAGACACTCAACTATCATAGAGGTTCAAATACCATAGAGGTTCAACTACCATAGAGGTTCAACTACCATAGAGGTTCAACTACCATAGAGGTTCAACTACCATAGACACTCAACTATCATAGAGGTTCAACTACCATAGACACTCAACTAGCATAGACACTCAACTACCATAGACACTCAACTGTCATAGACACTCAACTACCATAGACACTCAACTACCATAGACACTCAACTACCATAGACACTCAACTACCATTTACACTCAACTGTCATAGACACTCAACTAGCATAGACACTCAACTGTCATAGACACTCAACTGTCATAGACACTCAACTGTCATAGACACACAACTATCATAGAGGTTCAACTACCATAGAGGTTCAACTACCATAGAGGTTCAACTACCATAGACACGCAACTACCATAGACACTCAACTACCATAGACACGCAACTATCATAGACACTCAACTATCATAGACACTCAACTATCATAGACACTCAACTACCATAGACACTCAACTACCATAGACACGCAACTATCATAGACACTCAACTATCATAGACACTCAACTACCATAGACACTCAACTATCATAGACACGCAACTATCATAGAGGTTCAACTACCATAGACACTCAACTACCATAGACACTCAACTATCATAGACACGCAACTATCATAGAGGTTCAACTATCATAGACACTCAACTACCATAGACACTCAACTACCATAGACACTCAACTAGCATAGAGGTTCAACTACCATAGACACTCAACTACCATAGGCACTCAACTATCATAGACACGCAACTATCATAGACACTCAACTAGCATAGACACTCAACTACCATAGACACTCAACTAGCATAGAGGTTCAACTACCATAGACACTCAACTACCATAGACACTCAACTAGCATAGAGGTTCAACTACCATAGACACTCAACTACCATAGACACTCAACTAGCATAGAGGTTCAACTACCATAGACGCTCAACTACCATAGACACTCAACTAGCATAGAGGTTCAACTACCATAGACACTCAACTGTCATAGACACTCAACTACCATAGACACTCAACTACCATAGGCACTCAACTATCATAGACACTCAACTGTCATAGACACTCAACTACCATAGACACTCAACTATCATAGACACTCAACTAGCATAGAGGTTCAACTACCATAGACACTCAACTAGCATAGACACTCAACTAGCATAGACACTCAACTACCATAGACACTCAACTACCATAGACACTCAACTACCATAGATGCTCAACTACCATAGACGCTCAACTATCATAGAGGTTCAACTAGCATAGACACTCAACTAGCATAGACACTCAACTACCAGACACTCAACTGTCATAGACACTCAACTGTCATAGACACTCAACTAGCATAGACACTCAACTATCATAGACACGCAACTATCATAGACATTCAACTACCATAGACACTCAACTATCATAGACACTCAACTATCATAGACACTCAACTAGCATAGACACTCAACTAGCATAGACACTCAACTATCATAGACACGCAACTACCATAGACACTCAACTAGCATAGACACTCAACTACCATAGACACTCAACTAGCATAGAGGTTCAACTACCATAGACACTCAACTACCATAGACACTCAACTATCATAGACACGCAACTATCATAGACACTCAACTAGCATAGACACTCAACTACCATAGACACTCAACTAGCATAGAGGTTCAACTACCATAGACACTCAACTACCATAGACACTCAACTAGCATAGAGGTTCAACTACCATAGACACTCAACTACCATAGACACTCAACTGTCATAGACACTCAACTGTAATAGACACTCAACTGTCATAGACACTCAACTACCATAGACACTCAACTATCATAGAGGTTCAACTACCATAGACACTCAACTAGCATAGACACTCAACTACCATAGACACTCGACTAGCATAGACACTCAACTACCATAGACACTCAACTAGCATAGACACTCAACTACCATAGACACTCGACTAGCATAGACACTCGACTATCATAGACACTCAACTACCATAGAGGTTCAACTATCATAGACACTCGAACCCACTCAACTAGTCCCGTGTGGCTCAGTTGGTAGAGCATGGCGCTTGCAACGCCAGGGTTGTGGGTTCGATTCCCACGGGGGACCAGCACAAAAAAATATGAATGTATGTACTTGTAAGTCGCTCTGGATAAGAGCGTCTGCTAAATGACTTAAATGTAAATGTAAACTGTAATAGACACTCAACTGTCATAGACACTCAACTGTCATAGACACTCAACTGTCATAGACACTCAACTACCATAGACACTCAACTACCATAGACACTCAACTAGCATAGACACTCAACTACCATAGACACTCAACTACCATAGAGGTTCAACTACCATAGACACTCAACTAGCATAGACGCTCAACTATCATAGAGGTTCAACTACCATAGACACTCAACTGTAATAGACACTCAACTGTCATAGACACTCAACTATCATAGAGGTTCAACTGTCATAGAGGTGCAACTGTCATAGAGGTTCAACTGTCATAGAGGTTCAACTGTCATAGAGGTTCAACTACCATAGACACTCAACTACCATAGACACTCAACTATCATAGACGTTCAACTGTCATAGAGGTTCAACTGTCATAGAGGTTCAACTGTCATAGAGGTTCAACTGTCATAGAGGTTAACTGTCATAGAGGTTCAACTGTCATAGAGGTTCAACTACCATAGACACTCAACTAGCATAGACACTCAACTAGCATAGACACTCAACTACCATAGACACTCAACTACCATAGACACTCAACTACCATAGACACTCAACTACCATAGACACTCAACTACCATAGACACTCAACTGTCAGAGGTTCAACTGTCATAGAGGTTCAACTGTCATAGACACTCAACTGTCATAGACACTCAACTGTCATACAGGTTCAACTGTCATAGAGGTTCAACTGTCAGAGGTTCAACTGTCAGAGGTTTACCTACCATAGACACTCAACTGTCATAGAGGTTCAACTGTCATAGAGGTTCAACTATCATAGAGGTTCAACTGTCATAGACACTCAACTACCATAGACACTCAACTACCATAGACACTCAACTAGCATAGACACTCAACTAGCATAGACACTCAACTAGCATAGACACTCAACTAGCATAGACACTCAACTACCATAGACACTCAATTATCATAGAGGTTCAACTACCATAGACATTCAACTACCATAGACACTCAACTAGCATAGAGACTCAACTAGCATAGAGACTCAACTGTAATAGACACTCAACTGTCATAGACACTCAACTGTCATAGACACTCAACTGTCATAGACACTCAACTAGCATAGACACTCAACTAGCATAGACACTCAACTATCATAGACACTCAACTACCATAGACACTCAACTACCATAGACACTCAACTACCAAAGACACTCAACTACCATAGACATTCAACTACCATAGACACTCAACTAGCATAGACACTCAATTATCATAGAGGTTCAACTACCATAGACATTCAACTACCATAGACACTCAATTATCATAGAGGTTCAACTACCATAGACATTCAACTACCATAGACACTCAACTACCATAGACACTCAACTACCATAGACACTCAACTACCAAAGACACTCAACTACCATAGACACTCAACTACCATAGACACTCAACTACCATAGACACTCAACTACCATAGACATTCAACTACCATAGACATTCAACTACCATAGACACTCAACTACCATAGACACTCAACTACCATAGAACTGTTGCTCACACTCGGTCTCACTTCTCCACCTTCCTTCATGTGATCAGATGCTGAGCTGCCTGGAGCACATGTACAATGACCTGGACCTGGTCAAGGGCTTCAACATGAACCCCATCACACTAAAGAGATGGCTGGTAAGACATCTAGAGATATCTACAACTATTCTTCATATGCTGCTGCACCACGTGTTACTAGTGTCGGGTTCGTTGTAGATGTCTGATGGTCTCACGTCTTCCTCCCCCTCTACCTCCCTGCAGCTTTGTATCCATGACAACTACCAGGTGAATCCCTTCCATAACTTCCGTCACTGTTTCTGTGTCACCCAGATGATGTACAGCATGATCTGCCTCTGCAGCCTACAGGTAATACTACAGTAATACTACAGGTAATATTACATATAATACCAAAGGTAATACTACAGTAATACTACAGGTAATACTACAGTAATATTACATATAATACCAAAGGTAATACTACAGGTAATACTACAGGTAATACTACAGTAATATTACATATAATACCAAAGGTAATACTACAGGTAATACTACAGGTAATACTACAGTAATATTACATATAATACCAAAGGTAATACTACAGGTAATACTACAGGTAATACTACAGGGAGTACTACAGGTAGTACTACAGGTAATACCACAGTAATACTACAAGCAATACTACAGTAATACTACAGGTAATACTACATGTAATACTATAGTCATACTACAGGTAATACTACAGGTATTCCCACAGTAATATGACAGGTAATACTGCAGTAATACTATGGGTAATAACACAGTAATATCAGAATAATACTACAATAATGCTACTGGTAATACCAAAGTTATACTACGGGTAATAGTACAGTAATACTACAATATTACTACAGTAACACTACATGTAATAATAGTCATATCACAGTAATACTACAGGTAATACCACAATAATACCACAGTAACACTAATATTACTACAATAATACTACAGGTACTACTACAGGCAATACTGCAGTAATACTACAGTAATACCATATTCATACTACAGTAATACTACAGGTAAAATTGCAGTCATATCACAGTAATACTACAGGTAATACTACATGTAATACCACAATAATACTACAGGTAATACCACAGTAATCCCTCAGCAATACTACAGTAACACCACAGTAATACTACATATAATACTACAGGTAATACTACAGGTAATACTACAGGTAATACCACAGTAATACTACAGTAATATCAAATCATAGTTTATTTGTCACGTGCGCCGAATACAACAGGTGTAGACTTTACAGTGAAATGCTTACTTACAGGCTCTAACCAATAGTGCAAAAAGGGCATTAGGTGAACAATAGGTTGGTAAAGAAATAAAACAACAGTAAAAAGACAGGCTATATACAGTAGAGAGGCTATAAAAGTAGCGATGCTACATACAGACACCGGTTAGTCAGGCTGATTGAGCTAGTATGTACATGTAGATATGGTTAAAGTGACTATGCATATACCTCTTATGAACAGAGAGTAGCAGTAGCGTAAAGAGGGGTTGGCGGGTTGAGGGACACAATGCAGATAGCCCGGTTAGCCAATGTGTGGGTGCACTGGTTGGTCGGGCCAATTGAGGTAGTGTGTACATATGTAAATGAATGTATAGTTAAAGTGACTGTGCATATATGATAAACAGAGAGTAGCAGCAGCGTAAAAGAGGGGTTGGGTGGGGGACACAATGCAAATAGTCCGGGTAGCCATTTGATTACCTGTTCAGGAGTCTTATGGCTTGGGGGTAAAAACTGTTGAGAAGCTTTTTTGTCCTAGACTTGGCACTCCGGTACCGCTTGCCATGCGGTAGTAGAGAGAACAGTCTATGACTGGGGTGGCTGGGGTCTTTGACAATTTTTAGGGCCTTACTCTGACACCGCCTGGTATAGAGGTCCTGGATGGCAGGCAGCTTAGCCCCAGTGATGTACTGGGCCGTACACTCTACCCTCTGTCATGCCTTGCGGTCGGAGGCCGAGCAATTGCCGTACCAGGCAGTGATGCAACCAGTCAGGATGCTCTCGATGGTGCAGCTGTAAAACCTTTTGAGGATCTCAGGACCCATGCCAAATCTTTTTCGTTTCCCGAGGAGGAATAGGCTTTGTCGTGCCCTCTGTAATCCCACAGTAATACTACAGTAATTCCACAGTAAGACTATATACCTCAGCTCTATAAAAGGGCATCAATAATACTGGAGTGATGAGAAAGAGAGATTGGTGAGGAGGAATAGTTTTTTTTCTTAAAGAGGAGGGAGGGAGAGAGAGAGAGACGCTGAGAGATGAGTTTGGAAGAGAAATTCTACTCCCTTGGAGACGCTCCCTCTGGCATCCTCATCGACCCCTGTTGTCGTGGTCCACCATTCATGAGAGGTTTATTTATCATCAAAGGCTATAATGAGTGATTATGAGGCGGCCATGTTAAAGACGTGCTAATGAGATCTCTCACACACATACACACACTCACACACACACTCACACAAACACGGATTTACCTACCTGTGCAAACTTGCATGCCGGGAACACATGCACACGCACACACACACGTGCACACAGTACACAGATGGCCCCTTCATTGACGTAATGGGCCTGTGTTGTGAGTCTCCCAGGAGATATTCACCCAGGTGGACATTCTGATTCTGATGACAGCTGCCGTGTGCCACGATCTGCAGCACCCCGGGTACAACAACACGTGAGACTTTTATTCTCTCTCTCTTTCTCTCTGTCCATCCTAATTCAATGCAACTAGACACAGTCTGTCCATCCCAATTCAATGAAACTAGACACAGTCTGTCCATCCTAATTCAATGAAACTAGACAGTCTGTCCATCCCAATTCAATGAAACTAGACACAGTCTGTCCATCCCAATTCAATGAAACTAGACAGTCTGTCCATCCCAATTCAATGAAACTAGACAGTCTGTCCATCCCAATTCAATGAAACTAGACAGTCTGTCCATCCCAATTCAATGAAACTAGACACAGTCTGTCCATCCTGATTCAATGAAACTAGACAGTCTGTCCATCCTAATTCAATGAAACTAGACACAGTCTGTCCATCCTAATTCAATGAAACTAGACAGTCTGTCCATCCCAATTCAATGAAACTAGACAGTCTGTCCATCCTAATTCAATGAAACTAGACAGTCTGTCCATCCCAATTCAATGAAACTAAACAGTCTGTCCATCCCAATTCAATGAAACTAGACAGTCTGTCCATCCCAATTCAATGAAACTAAACAGTCTGTCCATCCCAATTCAATGAAACTAGACAGTCTGTCCATCCTAATTCAATGAAACTAGACAGTCTGTCCATCCTAATTCAATGAAACTAGACAGTCTGTCCATCCTAATTCAATGAAACTAGACACAGTCTGTCCATCCTAATTCAATGAAACTAGACAGTCTGTCCATCCTAATTCAATGAAACTAGACACAGTCTGTCCATCCTAATTCAATGCAACTAGACAGTCTGTCCATCCCAATTCAATGAAACTAGACACAGTCTGTCCATCCCAATTCAATGAAACTAGACAGTCTGTCCATCCTAATTCAATGAAACTAGACAGTCTGTCCATCCTGATTCAATGCAACTAGACAGTCTGTCCATCCCAATTCAATGAAACTAGACACAGTCTGTCCATCCTGATTCAATGCAACTAGACAGTCTGTCCATCCCAATTCAATGAAACTAGACAGTCTGTCCATCCTAATTCAATGCAACTAGACAGTCTGTCCATCCTAATTCAATGCAACTAGACAGTCTGTCCATCCCAATTCAATGAAACTAGACAGTCTGTCCATCCCAATTCAATGCAACTAGAGTCTGTCCATCCTAATTCAATGCAACTAGACAGTCTGTCCATCCTAATTCAATGCAACTAGACAGTCTGTCCATCCTAATTCAATGCAACTAGACAGTCTGTCCATCCTAATTCAATGAAACTAGACACAGTCTGTCCATCCTAATTCAATGAAACTAGACACAGTCTGTCCATCCTAATTCAATGAAACTAGACAGTCTGTCCATCCTAATTCAATGCAACTAGACACAGTCTGTCCATCCTAATTCAATGCAACTAGACACAGTCTGTCCATCCTAATTCAATGCAACTAGACAGTCTGTCCATCCTAATTCAATGAAACTAGACAGTCTGTCCATCCTAATTCAATGAAACTAGACAGTCTGTCCATCCCAATTCAATGAAACTAGACAGTCTGTCCATCCTAATTCAATGAAACTAGACACAGTCTGTCCATCCTAATTCAATGAAACTAGACAGTCTGTCCATCCTAATTCAATGAAACTAGACACAGTCTGTCCATCCTAATTCAATGCAACTAGACAGTCTGTCCATCCCAATTCAATGAAACTAGACACAGTCTGTCCATCCCAATTCAATGAAACTAGACAGTCTGTCCATCCTAATTCAATGAAACTAGACAGTCTGTCCATCCTGATTCAATGCAACTAGACAGTCTGTCCATCCCAATTCAATGAAACTAGACACAGTCTGTCCATCCTGATTCAATGCAACTAGACAGTCTGTCCATCCCAATTCAATGAAACTAGACAGTCTGTCCATCCTAATTCAATGCAACTAGACAGTCTGTCCATCCTAATTCAATGAAACTAGACAGTCTGTCCATCCCAATTCAATGAAACTAGACAGTCTGTCCATCCTAATTCAATGAAACTAGACACAGTCTGTCCATCCTAATTCAATGAAACTAGACAGTCTGTCCATCCTAATTCAATGAAACTAGACACAGTCTGTCCATCCTAATTCAATGAAACTAGACAGTCTGTCCATCCTAATTCAATGAAACTAGACACAGTCTGTCCATCCTAATTCAATGAAACTAGACACAGTCTGTCCATCCTAATTCAATGAAACTAGACAGTCTGTCCATCCTAATTCAATGAAACTAGACAGTCTGTCCATCCTAATTCAATGAAACTAGACAGTCTGTCCATCCTAATTCAATGAAACTAGACAGTCTGTCCATCCTAATTCAATGAAACTAGACAGTCTGTCCATCCTAATTCAATGAAACTAGACACAGTCTGTCCATCCTAATTCAATGAAACTAGACAGTCTGTCCATCCTAATTCAATGAAACTAGACAGTCTGTCCATCCTAATTCAATGAAACTAGACAGTCTGTCCATCCTAATTCAATGAAACTAGACAGTCTGTCCATCCTAATTCAATGAAACTAGACACAGTCTGTCCATCCTAATTCAATGAAACTAGACAGTCTGTCCATCCTAATTCAATGAAACTAGACAGTCTGTCCATCCCAATTCAATGAAACTAGACAGTCTGTCCATCCTAATTCAATGCAACTAGACAGTCTGTCCATCCTAATTCAATGAAACTAGAGTCTGTCCATCCTAATTCAATGCAACTAGACAGTCTGTCCATCCTAATTCAATGAAACTAGACAGTCTGTCCATCCCAATTCAATGAAACTAGACAGTCTGTCCATCCTAATTCAATGAAACTAGACACAGTCTGTCCATCCTAATTCAATGAAACTAGACAGTCTGTCCATCCTAATTCAATGCAACTAGACAGTCTGTCCATCCTAATTCAATGAAACTAGACAGTCTGTCCATCCCAATTCAATGAAACTAGACAGTCTGTCCATCCTAATTCAATGAAACTAGACACAGTCTGTCCATCCTAATTCAATGAAACTAGACAGTCTGTCCATCCTAATTCAATGAAACTAGACACAGTCTGTCCATCCTAATTCAATGAAACTAGACAGTCTGTCCATCCTAATTCAATGAAACTAGACAGTCTGTCCATCCTAATTCAATGAAACTAGACACAGTCTGTCCATCCTAATTCAATGAAACTAGACAGTCTGTCCATCCTAATTCAATGAAACTAGACAGTCTGTCCATCCTAATTCAATGAAACTAGACAGTCTGTCCATCCTAATTCAATGAAACTAGACAGTCTGTCCATCCTAATTCAATGAAACTAGACAGTCTGTCCATCCTAATTCAATGAAACTAGACACAGTCTGTCCATCCTAATTCAATGAAACTAGACAGTCTGTCCATCCTAATTCAATGAAACTAGACAGTCTGTCCATCCTAATTCAATGAAACTAGACAGTCTGTCCATCCTAATTCAATGAAACTAGACAGTCTGTCCATCCTAATTCAATGAAACTAGACACAGTCTGTCCATCCTAATTCAATGAAACTAGACAGTCTGTCCATCCTAATTCAATGAAACTAGACAGTCTGTCCATCCCAATTCAATGAAACTAGACAGTCTGTCCATCCTAATTCAATGAAACTAGACACAGTCTGTCCATCCTAATTCAATGAAACTAGACAGTCTGTCCATCCTAATTCAATGCAACTAGACAGTCTGTCCATCCTAATTCAATGAAACTAGACAGTCTGTCCATCCTAATTCAATGAAACTAGACAGTCTGTCCATCCTAATTCAATGAAACTAGACACAGTCTGTCCATCCCAATTCAATGAAACTAGACACAGTCTGTCCATCCTAATTCAATGAAACTAGACAGTCTGTCCATCCTAATTCAATGCAACTAGACACAGTCTGTCCATCCTAATTCAATGCAACTAGACAGTCTGTCCATCCCAATTCAATGAAACTAGACAGTCTGTCCATCCTAATTCAATTAAACTAGACAGTCTGTCCATCCTAATTCAATGCAACTAGACAGTCTGCCCATCCTAATTCAATGCAACTAGAGTCTGTCCATCCTAATTCAATGCAACTAGACAGTCTGTCCATCCTAATTCAATGCAACTAGACAGTCTGTCCATCCCAATTCAATGCAACTAGACAGTCTGTCCATCCTAATTCAATGCAACTAGAGTCTGTCCATCCTAATTCAATGCAACTAGAGTCTGTCCATCCTAATTCAATGCAACTAGAGTCTGTCCATCCTAATTCAATGCAACTAGACAGTCTGTCCATCCTAATTCAATGCAACTAGACAGTCTGTCCATCCTAATTCAATGCAACTAGACAGTCTGCCCATCCTAATTCAATGCAACTAGAGTCTGTCCATCCTAATTCAATGCAACTAGACAGTCTGTCCATCCTAATTCAATGCAACTAGACAGTCTGTCCATCCCAATTCAATGCAACTAGACAGTCTGTCCATCCTAATTCAATGCAACTAGAGTCTGTCCATCCTAATTCAATGCAACTAGAGTCTGTCCATCCTAATTCAATGCAACTAGACAGTCTGTCCATCCTAATTCAATGCAACTAGACAGTCTGTCCATCCTAATTCAATGAAACTAGACAGTCTGTCCATCCTAATTCAATGCAACTAGACAGTCTGTCCATCCCAATTCAATGAAACTAGACAGTCTGTCCATCCTAATTCAATGCAACTAGACAGTCTGTCCATCCTAATTCAATGCAACTAGACAGTCTGCCCATCCTAATTCAATGAAACTAGACAGTCTGTCCATCCCAATTCAATGAAACTAGACAGTCTGCCCATCCTAATTCAATGCAACTAGACAGTCTGTCCATCCCAATTCAATGAAACTAGACAGTCTGTCCATCCTAATTCAATGCAACTAGACAGTCTGTCCATCCTAATTCAATGCAACTAGACAGTCTGTCTATACAAATTCAATGCAACTAGACAGTCTGTCCATCCTAATTCAATGAAACTAGACAGTCTGTCCATCCTAATTCAATGAAACTAGACAGTCTGTCCATCCTAATTCAATGCAACTAGACAGTCTGTCCATCCTAATTCAATGAAACTAGAGTCTGTCCATCCTAATTCAATGAAACTAGACAGTCTGTCCATCCTAATTCAATGAAACTAGACAGTCTGTCCATCCTAATTCAATGCAACTAGACAGTCTGTCCATCCTAATTCAATGAAACTAGAGTCTGTCCATCCTAATTCAATGCAACTAGACAGTCTGTCCATCCTAATTCAATGAAACTAGACAGTCTGTCTATACAAATTCAATGAAACTAGACAGTCTGTCCATCCTAATTCAATGAAACTAGACAGTCTGTCTATACAAATTCAATGCAACTAGACAGTCTGTCCATCCTAATTCAATGAAACTAGACAGTCTGTCTATACAAATTCAATGAAACTAGACAGTCTGTCCATCCTAATTCAATGAAACTAGACAGTCTGTCTATACAAATTCAATGCAACTAGACAGTCTGTCCATCCTAATTCAATGAAACTAGACAGTCTGTCTATACAAATTCAATGAAACTAGACAGTCTGTCCATCCTAATTCAATGAAACTAGACAGTCTGTCTATACAAATTCAATGCAACTAGACAGTCTGTCCATCCTAATTCAATTAAACTAGACACAGTCTGTCCATCCTAATTCAATGAAACTAGACAGTCTGTCCATCCTAATTCAATGCAACTAGACAGTCTGTCCATCCTAATTCAATTAAACTAGACACAGTCTGTCCATCCCAATTCAATGCAACTAGACACAGTCTGTCCATCCTAATTCAATGCAACTAGACAGTCTGTCCATCCTAATTCAATGCAACTAGACAGTCTGTCTATACAAATTCAATGCAACTAGACAGTCTGTCCATCCCAATTCAATGCAACTAGAGTCTGTCCATCCTAATTCAATGCAACTAGAGTCTGTCCATCCTAATTCAATGCAACTAGACAGTCTGTCCATCCTAATTCAATGCAACTAGACAGTCTGTCCATCCTAATTCAATGCAACTAGACAGTCTGCCCATCCTAATTCAATGCAACTAGAGTCTGTCCATCCTAATTCAATGCAACTAGACAGTCTGTCCATCCTAATTCAATGCAACTAGACAGTCTGTCCATCCCAATTCAATGCAACTAGACAGTCTGTCCATCCTAATTCAATGCAACTAGAGTCTGTCCATCCTAATTCAATGCAACTAGAGTCTGTCCATCCTAATTCAATGCAACTAGACAGTCTGTCCATCCTAATTCAATGCAACTAGACAGTCTGTCCATCCTAATTCAATGAAACTAGACAGTCTGTCCATCCTAATTCAATGCAACTAGACAGTCTGTCCATCCCAATTCAATGAAACTAGACAGTCTGTCCATCCTAATTCAATGCAACTAGACAGTCTGTCCATCCTAATTCAATGCAACTAGACAGTCTGCCCATCCTAATTCAATGAAACTAGACAGTCTGTCCATCCCAATTCAATGAAACTAGACAGTCTGCCCATCCTAATTCAATGCAACTAGACAGTCTGTCCATCCCAATTCAATGAAACTAGACAGTCTGTCCATCCTAATTCAATGCAACTAGACAGTCTGTCCATCCTAATTCAATGCAACTAGACAGTCTGTCTATACAAATTCAATGCAACTAGACAGTCTGTCCATCCTAATTCAATGAAACTAGACAGTCTGTCCATCCTAATTCAATGAAACTAGACAGTCTGTCCATCCTAATTCAATGCAACTAGACAGTCTGTCCATCCTAATTCAATGAAACTAGAGTCTGTCCATCCTAATTCAATGAAACTAGACAGTCTGTCCATCCTAATTCAATGAAACTAGACAGTCTGTCCATCCTAATTCAATGCAACTAGACAGTCTGTCCATCCTAATTCAATGAAACTAGAGTCTGTCCATCCTAATTCAATGCAACTAGACAGTCTGTCCATCCTAATTCAATGAAACTAGACAGTCTGTCTATACAAATTCAATGAAACTAGACAGTCTGTCCATCCTAATTCAATGAAACTAGACAGTCTGTCTATACAAATTCAATGCAACTAGACAGTCTGTCCATCCTAATTCAATGAAACTAGACAGTCTGTCTATACAAATTCAATGAAACTAGACAGTCTGTCCATCCTAATTCAATGAAACTAGACAGTCTGTCCATCCTAATTCAATGAAACTAGACAGTCTGTCCATCCTAATTCAATGAAACTAGACACAGTCTGTCCATCCTAATTCAATGAAACTAGACAGTCTGTCCATCCTAATTCAATGAAACTAGACACAGTCTGTCCATCCTAATTCAATGCAACTAGACAGTCTGTCCATCCCAATTCAATGAAACTAGACACAGTCTGTCCATCCCAATTCAATGAAACTAGACAGTCTGTCCATCCTAATTCAATGAAACTAGACAGTCTGTCCATCCTGATTCAATGCAACTAGACAGTCTGTCCATCCCAATTCAATGAAACTAGACACAGTCTGTCCATCCTGATTCAATGCAACTAGACAGTCTGTCCATCCCAATTCAATGAAACTAGACAGTCTGTCCATCCTAATTCAATGCAACTAGAGTCTGTCCATCCTAATTCAATGCAACTAGACAGTCTGTCCATCCCAATTCAATGAAACTAGACAGTCTGTCCATCCCAATTCAATGCAACTAGAGTCTGTCCATCCTAATTCAATGCAACTAGACAGTCTGTCCATCCTAATTCAATGCAACTAGACAGTCTGTCCATCCTAATTCAATGCAACTAGACAGTCTGTCCATCCTAATTCAATGCAACTAGACAGTCTGTCCATCCTAATTCAATGAAACTAGACACAGTCTGTCCATCCTAATTCAATGAAACTAGACAGTCTGTCCATCCTAATTCAATGCAACTAGACACAGTCTGTCCATCCTAATTCAATGCAACTAGACAGTCTGTCCATCCTAATTCAATGAAACTAGACAGTCTGTCCATCCTAATTCAATGAAACTAGACAGTCTGTCCATCCTAATTCAATGAAACTAGACAGTCTGTCCATCCTAATTCAATGAAACTAGACACAGTCTGTCCATCCTAATTCAATGAAACTAGACAGTCTGTCCATCCTAATTCAATGCAACTAGACAGTCTGTCCATCCTAATTCAATGAAACTAGACAGTCTGTCCATCCCAATTCAATGAAACTAGACAGTCTGTCCATCCTAATTCAATGAAACTAGACACAGTCTGTCCATCCTAATTCAATGAAACTAGACAGTCTGTCCATCCTAATTCAATGAAACTAGACACAGTCTGTCCATCCTAATTCAATGAAACTAGACAGTCTGTCCATCCTAATTCAATGAAACTAGACAGTCTGTCCATCCTAATTCAATGAAACTAGACACAGTCTGTCCATCCTAATTCAATGAAACTAGACAGTCTGTCCATCCTAATTCAATGAAACTAGACAGTCTGTCCATCCTAATTCAATGAAACTAGACAGTCTGTCCATCCTAATTCAATGAAACTAGACAGTCTGTCCATCCTAATTCAATGAAACTAGACAGTCTGTCCATCCTAATTCAATGAAACTAGACACAGTCTGTCCATCCTAATTCAATGAAACTAGACAGTCTGTCCATCCTAATTCAATGAAACTAGACAGTCTGTCCATCCTAATTCAATGAAACTAGACAGTCTGTCCATCCTAATTCAATGAAACTAGACAGTCTGTCCATCCTAATTCAATGAAACTAGACACAGTCTGTCCATCCTAATTCAATGAAACTAGACAGTCTGTCCATCCTAATTCAATGAAACTAGACAGTCTGTCCATCCCAATTCAATGAAACTAGACAGTCTGTCCATCCTAATTCAATGAAACTAGACAGTCTGTCCATCCTAATTCAATGAAACTAGACACAGTCTGTCCATCCTAATTCAATGAAACTAGACAGTCTGTCCATCCTAATTCAATGCAACTAGACAGTCTGTCCATCCTAATTCAATGAAACTAGACAGTCTGTCCATCCTAATTCAATGAAACTAGACAGTCTGTCCATCCTAATTCAATGAAACTAGACACAGTCTGTCCATCCCAATTCAATGAAACTAGACACAGTCTGTCCATCCTAATTCAATGAAACTAGACAGTCTGTCCATCCTAATTCAATGCAACTAGACACAGTCTGTCCATCCTAATTCAATGCAACTAGACAGTCTGTCCATCCCAATTCAATGAAACTAGACAGTCTGTCCATCCTAATTCAATTAAACTAGACAGTCTGTCCATCCTAATTCAATGCAACTAGACAGTCTGCCCATCCTAATTCAATGCAACTAGAGTCTGTCCATCCTAATTCAATGCAACTAGACAGTCTGTCCATCCTAATTCAATGCAACTAGACAGTCTGTCCATCCCAATTCAATGCAACTAGACAGTCTGTCCATCCTAATTCAATGCAACTAGAGTCTGTCCATCCTAATTCAATGCAACTAGAGTCTGTCCATCCTAATTCAATGCAACTAGAGTCTGTCCATCCTAATTCAATGCAACTAGACAGTCTGTCCATCCTAATTCAATGCAACTAGACAGTCTGTCCATCCTAATTCAATGCAACTAGACAGTCTGCCCATCCTAATTCAATGCAACTAGAGTCTGTCCATCCTAATTCAATGCAACTAGACAGTCTGTCCATCCTAATTCAATGCAACTAGACAGTCTGTCCATCCCAATTCAATGCAACTAGACAGTCTGTCCATCCTAATTCAATGCAACTAGAGTCTGTCCATCCTAATTCAATGCAACTAGAGTCTGTCCATCCTAATTCAATGCAACTAGACAGTCTGTCCATCCTAATTCAATGCAACTAGACAGTCTGTCCATCCTAATTCAATGAAACTAGACAGTCTGTCCATCCTAATTCAATGCAACTAGACAGTCTGTCCATCCCAATTCAATGAAACTAGACAGTCTGTCCATCCTAATTCAATGCAACTAGACAGTCTGTCCATCCTAATTCAATGCAACTAGACAGTCTGCCCATCCTAATTCAATGAAACTAGACAGTCTGTCCATCCCAATTCAATGAAACTAGACAGTCTGCCCATCCTAATTCAATGCAACTAGACAGTCTGTCCATCCCAATTCAATGAAACTAGACAGTCTGTCCATCCTAATTCAATGCAACTAGACAGTCTGTCCATCCTAATTCAATGCAACTAGACAGTCTGTCTATACAAATTCAATGCAACTAGACAGTCTGTCCATCCTAATTCAATGAAACTAGACAGTCTGTCCATCCTAATTCAATGAAACTAGACAGTCTGTCCATCCTAATTCAATGCAACTAGACAGTCTGTCCATCCTAATTCAATGAAACTAGAGTCTGTCCATCCTAATTCAATGAAACTAGACAGTCTGTCCATCCTAATTCAATGAAACTAGACAGTCTGTCCATCCTAATTCAATGCAACTAGACAGTCTGTCCATCCTAATTCAATGAAACTAGAGTCTGTCCATCCTAATTCAATGCAACTAGACAGTCTGTCCATCCTAATTCAATGAAACTAGACAGTCTGTCTATACAAATTCAATGAAACTAGACAGTCTGTCCATCCTAATTCAATGAAACTAGACAGTCTGTCTATACAAATTCAATGCAACTAGACAGTCTGTCCATCCTAATTCAATGAAACTAGACAGTCTGTCTATACAAATTCAATGAAACTAGACAGTCTGTCCATCCTAATTCAATGAAACTAGACAGTCTGTCTATACAAATTCAATGCAACTAGACAGTCTGTCCATCCTAATTCAATGAAACTAGACAGTCTGTCTATACAAATTCAATGAAACTAGACAGTCTGTCCATCCTAATTCAATGAAACTAGACAGTCTGTCTATACAAATTCAATGCAACTAGACAGTCTGTCCATCCTAATTCAATTAAACTAGACACAGTCTGTCCATCCTAATTCAATGAAACTAGACAGTCTGTCCATCCTAATTCAATGCAACTAGACAGTCTGTCCATCCTAATTCAATGCAACTAGACAGTCTGTCCATCCTAATTCAATTAAACTAGACACAGTCTGTCCATCCCAATTCAATGCAACTAGACACAGTCTGTCCATCCTAATTCAATGCAACTAGACAGTCTGTCCATCCTAATTCAATGCAACTAGACAGTCTGTCTATACAAATTCAATGCAACTAGACAGTCTGTCCATCCCAATTCAATGCAACTAGAGTCTGTCCATCCTAATTCAATGCAACTAGAGTCTGTCCATCCTAATTCAATGCAACTAGACAGTCTGTCCATCCTAATTCAATGCAACTAGACAGTCTGTCCATCCTAATTCAATGCAACTAGACAGTCTGCCCATCCTAATTCAATGCAACTAGAGTCTGTCCATCCTAATTCAATGCAACTAGACAGTCTGTCCATCCTAATTCAATGCAACTAGACAGTCTGTCCATCCCAATTCAATGCAACTAGACAGTCTGTCCATCCTAATTCAATGCAACTAGAGTCTGTCCATCCTAATTCAATGCAACTAGAGTCTGTCCATCCTAATTCAATGCAACTAGACAGTCTGTCCATCCTAATTCAATGCAACTAGACAGTCTGTCCATCCTAATTCAATGAAACTAGACAGTCTGTCCATCCTAATTCAATGCAACTAGACAGTCTGTCCATCCCAATTCAATGAAACTAGACAGTCTGTCCATCCTAATTCAATGCAACTAGACAGTCTGTCCATCCTAATTCAATGCAACTAGACAGTCTGCCCATCCTAATTCAATGAAACTAGACAGTCTGTCCATCCCAATTCAATGAAACTAGACAGTCTGCCCATCCTAATTCAATGCAACTAGACAGTCTGTCCATCCCAATTCAATGAAACTAGACAGTCTGTCCATCCTAATTCAATGCAACTAGACAGTCTGTCCATCCTAATTCAATGCAACTAGACAGTCTGTCTATACAAATTCAATGCAACTAGACAGTCTGTCCATCCTAATTCAATGAAACTAGACAGTCTGTCCATCCTAATTCAATGAAACTAGACAGTCTGTCCATCCTAATTCAATGCAACTAGACAGTCTGTCCATCCTAATTCAATGAAACTAGAGTCTGTCCATCCTAATTCAATGAAACTAGACAGTCTGTCCATCCTAATTCAATGAAACTAGACAGTCTGTCCATCCTAATTCAATGCAACTAGACAGTCTGTCCATCCTAATTCAATGAAACTAGAGTCTGTCCATCCTAATTCAATGCAACTAGACAGTCTGTCCATCCTAATTCAATGAAACTAGACAGTCTGTCTATACAAATTCAATGAAACTAGACAGTCTGTCCATCCTAATTCAATGAAACTAGACAGTCTGTCTATACAAATTCAATGCAACTAGACAGTCTGTCCATCCTAATTCAATGAAACTAGACAGTCTGTCTATACAAATTCAATGAAACTAGACAGTCTGTCCATCCTAATTCAATGAAACTAGACAGTCTGTCTATACAAATTCAATGCAACTAGACAGTCTGTCCATCCTAATTCAATGAAACTAGACAGTCTGTCTATACAAATTCAATGAAACTAGACAGTCTGTCCATCCTAATTCAATGAAACTAGACAGTCTGTCTATACAAATTCAATGCAACTAGACAGTCTGTCCATCCTAATTCAATGAAACTAGACAGTCTGTCCATCCTAATTCAATGCAACTAGACAGTCTGTCCATCCTAATTCAATTAAACTAGACACAGTCTGTCCATCCTAATTCAATGAAACTAGACACAGTCTGTCCATCCCAATTCAATGCAACTAGACACAGTCTGTCCATCCTAATTCAATGCAACTAGACAGTCTGTCTATACAAATTCAATACAACTAGACAGTCTGTCCATCCTAATTCAATGAAACTAGACAGTCTGTCCATCCTAATTCAATGCAACTAGACAGTCTGTCCATCCCAATTCAATTAAACTAGACACAGTCTGTCCATCCTAATTCAATGCAACTAGACACAGTCTGTCCATCCCAATTCAATGAAACTAGACAGTCTGTCCATCCCAATTCAATGAAACTAGACAGTCTGTCCATCCTAATTCAATGCAACTAGACAGTCTGTCCATCCCAATTCAATGAAACTAGACACAGTCTGTCCATCCTAATTCAATGAAACTAGACAGTCTGTCCATCCTAATTCAATGAAACTAGACAGTCTGTCCATCCTAATTCAATGCAACTAGACACAGTCTGTCCATCCCAATTCAATGAAACTAGACAGTCTGTCCATCCTAATTCAATGCAACTAGACAGTCTGTCCATCCTAATTCAATTAAACTAGACACAGTCTGTCCATCCCAATTCAATGAAACTAGACAGTCTGTCCATCCTAATTCAATGCAACTAGACACAGTCTGTCCATCCCAATTCAATGAAACTAGACACAGTCTGTCCATCCTAATTCAATGAAACTAGACAGTCTGTCCATCCCAATTCAATGCAACTAGACAGTCTGTCCTTCCCAATTCAATGCAACTAGACAGTCTGTCCATCCTAATTCAATGCAACTAGACAGTCTGTCTATACAAATTCAATGAAACTAGACACAGTCTGTCTATACAAATTCAATGCAACTAGACAGTCTGTCCATCCTAATTCAATGCAACTAGACAGTCTGTCTATACAAATTCAATGAAACTAGACAGTCTGTCCATCCTAATTCAATGCAACTAGACACAGTCTGTCCATCCCAATTCAATGAAACTAGACACAGTCTGTCCATCCTAATTCAATGAAACTAGACAGTCTGTCCATCCCAATTCAATGCAACTAGACAGTCTGTCCTTCCCAATTCAATGCAACTAGACAGTCTGTCCATCCTAATTCAATGCAACTAGACAGTCTGTCTATACAAATTCAATGAAACTAGACACAGTCTGTCTATACAAATTCAATGCAACTAGACAGTCTGTCCATCCTAATTCAATGCAACTAGACAGAGTCTGTCCAGCCTAATTCAATGCAACTAGACAGTCTGTCTATACAAATTCAATGCAACTAGACAGTCTGTCTATACAAATTCAATGCAACTAGACACAGTCTGTCTATACAAATTCAATGCAACTAGACACAGTCTGTCTATACAAATTCAATGCAACTAGACACAGTCTGTCTATACTAATTCAATGAAACTAGACACCCAGGTTTCATTCAAGAAGGGATTTGAAAGCATGGCCCCTGTGAGACTAATTCTCTCTCTCAGGTACCAGATAAACGCACGGACGGAGCTTGCGGTACGCTACAATGACATCTCTCCTCTGGAGAATCATCACTGTGCCGTGGCCTTCCAGATCTTCTCCCAGCCTGACTGCAACATCTTCTCCACCTTCGATGCTGAGGCCTTCAAACAGATTCGTCAGGTAGGGGGTAGGAGTGTGTGTGTGCTGACCTGTCTCTCTGTCTGTCTTAGGGAATCATCACGCTGATCTCTCCGTCTTAGGGAATCATCACACTGATCTCTGTCTGTCTTAGGGAATCATCACACTGATCTCTCTCTCTGTCTTAGGGAATCATCACGTTGATCTCTCTCTCTCTGTCTGTCTTAGGGAATCATCACACTGATCTCTCTCTCTCTCTGTCTGTCTTAGGGAATCATCACACTGATCTCTCTCTGTCTGTCTTAGGGAATCATCACACTGATCTCTCTGTCTTAGGGAATCATCACACTGATCTCTCTGTCTGTCTTAGGGAATCATCACACTGATCTCTCTGTCTGTCTTAGGGAATCATCACACTGATCTCTCTGTCTTAGGGAATCATCACACTGATCTCTCTCTGTCTGTCTTAGGGAATCATCACACTGATCTCTCTGTCTTAGGGAATCATCACACTGATCTCTCTCTGTCTGTCTTAGGGAATCATCACACTGATCTCTCTGTCTTAGGGAATCATCACACTGATCTCTCTCTCTCTCTCCGTCTTAGGGAATCATCACACTGATCTCTCTCTCCGTCTTAGGGAATCATCACACTGATCTCTCTCTCCGTCTTAGGGAATCATCACGCTGATCTCTCTGTCTGTCTGTCTTAGGGAATCATCACACTGATCTCTCTGTCTGTCTTAGGGAATCATCACACTGATCTCTCTCTCTCTGTCTTAGGGAATCATCACACTGATCTCTCTCTCTGTCTTAGGGAATCATCACACTGATCTCTCTCTCTCTGTCTTAGGGAATCATCACACTGATCTCTCTCTCTGTCTTAGGGAATCATCACGCTGATCTCTCTGTCTTAGGGAATCATCACACTGATCTCTCTCTGTCTTAGGGAATCATCACACTGATCTCTCTGTCTGTCTTAGGGAATCATCACACTGATCTCTCTCACTGTCTGTCTTAGGGAACCATCACACTGATCTCTCTCTCTCTCTCCGTCTTAGGGAATCATCACACTGATCTCTCTGTCCGTCTTAGGGAATCATCACACTGATCTCTCTCTCTGTCTTAGGGAACCATCACACTGATCTCTCTGTCTGTCTTAGGGAATCATCACACTGATCTCTCTGTCTTAGGGAATCATCACACTGATCTCTCTCTCTCTGTCTTAGGGAATCATCACACTGATCTCTCTCTCTGTCTTAGGGAATCATCACGCTGATCTCTCTGTCTGTCTGTCTTAGGGAATCATCACACTGATCTCTCTCTCTCCGTCTTAGGGAATCATCACGCTGATCTCTCTGTCTGTCTGTCTTAGGGAATCATCACACTGATCTCTCTGTCTGTCTTAGGGAATCATCACACTGATCTCTCTCTCTCCGTCTTAGGGAATCATCACACTGATCTCTCTGTCTGTCTTAGGGAATCATCACACTGATCTCTCTCACTGTCTGTCTTAGGGAACCATCACACTGATCTCTCTGTCTGTCTTAGGGAATCATCACACTGATCTCTCTCTGTCTCTGTCTGTCATAGGGAATCATCACACTGATCTCTCTCTCTCTCTGTCTGTCATAGGGAATCATCACACTGATCTCTCTGTCTGTCTTAGGGAATCATCACACTGATCTCTCTGTCTTAGGGAATCATCACACTGATCTCTCTCTCTGTCTTAGGGAATCATCACACTGATCTCTCTCTGTCTCTCCGTCTTAGGGAATCATCACACTGATCTCTCTCTGTCTTAGGGAATCATCACACTGATCTCTCTCTCTGTCTTAGGGAATCATCACACCGATCTCTCTCTCTCCGTCTTAGGGAATCATCACACTGATCTCTCTCTCTCTGTCTGTCTTAGGGAATCATCACACTGATCTCTCTCTGTCTTAGGGAATCATCACACTGATCTCTCTGTCTGTCTTAGGGAATCATCACACTGATCTCTCTCTCTCTCTCCGTCTTAGGGAATCATCACACTGATCTCTCTGTCTGTCTTAGGGAATCATCACACTGATCTCTCTCTCTCTGTCTTAGGGAATCATCACACTGATCTCTCTCTCTCTGTCTTAGGGAATCATCACACTGATCTCTCTCTCTCTGTCTGTCTTAGGGAATCATCACACTGATCTCTCTCTGTCTTAGGGAATCATCACACTGATCTCTCTCTGTCTTAGGGAATCATCACACTGATCTCTCTCTGTCTGTCTTAGAGAATCATCACACTGATCTCTCTCTCTCTGTCTTAGGGAATCATCACACTGATCTCTCTCTGTCTTAGGGAATCATCACACTGATCTCTCTCTGTCTGTCTTAGAGAATCATCACACTGATCTCTCTCTCTCTGTCTTAGGGAATCATCACACTGATCTCTCTCTCTCTGTCTTAGGGAATCATCACACTGATCTCTCTCTCTCTCTCTCCGTCTTAGGGAATCATCACACTGATCTCTCTCTCCGTCTTAGGGAATCATCACACTGATCTCTCTCTCTGTCTTACGGAATCATCACACTGATCTCTCTCTCTGTCTTAGGGAATCATCACACTGATCTCTCTCTCTGTCTTACGGAATCATCACACTGATCTCTCTCTCTGTCTTAGGGAATCATCACACTGATCTCTCTCTCTCTGTCTTAGGGAATCATCACACTGATCTCTCTGTCTTAGGGAATCATCACACTGATCTCTCTCTCTGTCTTAGGGAATCATCACACTGATCTCTCTCTCTCTCTCTGTCTTAGGGAATCATCACACTGATCTCTCTCTCCGTCTTAGGGAATCATCACACTGATCTCTCTCTCTGTCTTACGGAATCATCACACTGATCTCTCTCTCTCTGTCTTAGGGAATCATCACACTGATCCTGGCCACAGACATGGCACGACATGGCGAGATACTGGACTCATTCAACCATAAAGTGGACCGCTTTGACTTCAGTGATGAAGAGCATGTCACTTGTGTAAGGATACACATGACTATGTATTTGACCCTAGAATACATATTTTCCACTACCTTATAGTTTGTGCAAATCAGTGTATTTGTTCTACTGCCCTATACAGTAATACTATATTTACAACTTCCCTAGGTGTGTTTGTTAGTCCTTTCTGCTGCTATTTATGTGGGCCATCTGGTAGACCCCCTCCCTATATTAAACTCTGTTCTGTGTAACCTTTGACCCCTAGCTGAAGATGGTGCTGATTAAGTGCTGTGACATCTCTAACGAGGTGCGGCCCATGGAGGTGGCTGAGCCCTGGGTCGACTGTCTGCTGGAGGAGTACTTCATGCAGGTACGTAAAAGCCCCATATGTACTGTATATGCGTTTTTATACAGTACATGGCCTACAGTGTAAAGCCCCATATACAGTGCCTTCGGAAAGTATTCAGACCCCTTGACTTTTTCCACATTTTGTTACATTTTAGAATAAGGCTGTAAGGTATCAAATAAAATCCTCATCAATATACACACAATACCCCCATAATGACAAATTTAAAACAGTTTTTTAGAAATGTTTGCAAGTGTATAAACACAAAAAAATTGAAATACTTTATTTACATAAGTATTCAGACCCTTTGCTTATGAGACTCGAAATTCAGCTCAGGTACATCCTGTTTCCATTGATCATCCTTGAGATGTTTCTACAACTTGATTGGAGTCCACCTGTGGTAAATTCAATTGATTGGACATTATTTGGAAAGGCACACACCTGTCTATATAAGGTCCCACAGTTGACAGTGCATGTCAGAGCAAAAACCAAGCCATGAGGTTGAATGAATTGTCCGTAGAGCTCCGAGATAGAATTGTGTCGAGGCACAGATCTGGAGAAGGGTACCAAAACATGTCTGCAGTATTGAAGTTCCCCAAGAACACAGTGACCTCCATCATTCTTAAATGGAAGAAGTTTGGAACCACCAAGACTCTTCCTACAGCTGGCCGCCCGGCCAAATTGAGCAATCGGGGGAGAAGGACCTTGGTCAGAGAGGTGACCAAGAACCCAATGGTCACACTGACAGAGCTCAAGAGTTCCTCTGTGGAGGTGGGAGAACCTTCCAGAAGGACAACCATCTCTGCAGCACTCCACCAATCAGGCCTTTATGGTAGAGTGGCCAAACGGAAGCCACTCCTCAGTGAAAGGCACATGACAGCCCGTTTGGAGTTTGAGAAACAAGATTCTCTGGTCTGATGAAACCAAGATTGAACTATTTGGCCTGAATACCAAGCGTCACGTCTGGAGGACACCTGGCACAATCCCTACAGTGAAGCATGATGGTGGCAGGGACTGGGAGACTAGTCAGGATTGAGGGAAAGATGAACGGTGAAAAGTACAGAGAGATCTCTGATGAAAACCTGCAGATTTTTTTTATTTTAAAATCATGGTTATCAAGGTATCCAATAATTCCGGACCCCATGTATGTGCCGTTTTGTATTAAAAATGAAGGATTGCACTGAACTTTCTCTCTCTTCTCCATTCTTTCAACAGAGTGACAGGGAGAAGGCAGAGAGTCTGCCTGTAGCCCCCTTCATGGACAGAGAAAAGGTCACCAAACCCACCGCCCAGATCGGATTCATCAAGTTCGTCCTCATCCCCATGTTTGAGACCGTAATGAAGGTGAGCGACGGATGGATGGGACTGTAAAATGAGAATACGACTGTGAAGATGACGATAAACCCTGCCTCTTGTCTCTCTCAGCTGTTCCCTCAGATTGAGGTGATGATCCAGCCTCTGAGAGAGTCACGAGACAGATACGAGGAGCTCAAGCAGATCGACGATGCCATGAATGAGGTCAGACATATTTGTGTGTGTTTGATTGTTTTCTTTGAGGATACATCAGCATGTTCTTATGTGTAGCAGTGACTGGAACAGTGCTGTGAATGTCTCTTCTTCAGGTGCAGAAAAAGAAAAGTGAGAACCTGACTATGGGGAAGAAGAAATGAGAGCTCGTAGGTGTTTTGACTGGCTGCATTGAAGAAAGTCTTCTATAAACAATATGGGTGTGGTGTTCAAATGAATGTATGTTCCTCTATTTCAGCTCAAACGTCCTATGGGGGAAAAAAGTCAGTATGGCATTCTGAGGAATGGGACCTGAGGAAGAGGGGAAACTGACCAAGCCACTGTCTGTCTGGCCGGATGGACAATCCAAAGCTTTTATCAGGGAATGTCGACTTGTACAGCACGGACTACTTCATTAAACAATATCTTGCCTTTTTTATTTTTAAATGTTTTTGTTTTATACAGAATGTAAAGATTTTTTGTCGACATTTGTTTCCTACAAAAAAGGTTTACTTTAAATATAACCTTTTATGCAGCCTGTTTGAGTTTGACTATTTATATTGAACAAAACTAGAAATGCAACATGTACATTTTCTATAGGCACAAAGCTTATTTCGCTCCAATTTTGTGCACATCCCTGCTAGTAAGCATTTCTCTTTTGCCAAGATTATCCATCCACATCAAGAAGCATGATCATTACACAGGTGCACCTTGTGCTGGGGACAATAAAAGGCCACTCTAAAATGTGCAGTTTTGTCACAACACAATGCCACAGATGTCTCAAGTTGAGGGAGCATGCAATTGGCATGCTGACTGCAGGAATGTCCATCAAAGCTGTTGCCAGAGAATGTAATGTTCATTTCTCTACCATGAGCAGTACGTTGAATCGACCTAAACCACAGACCACGTGTAACCACGCCAGCCCAGGACCTCAACATCCAGCTTCTTCACCTGCGGGATCGTCTTGAGACCAGCTTCCCGGACAGCTGATGAATATTTATATCTGTAATAAAGCCCTTTTGTGATGTAAAAAAAAAAAATCTGGGTGGGTGGGCCTATGCCTTCCCAGGCCCACCCATGGCTCCACCCCTGCCTAGGCATGTGAAATCCATAGATTAAGGCTTAATGAATTTATTTAAATTGACTGATTTCCTTGTAAAATCGTTGCATTTACATTTTTGTTCAGTATATAATTCTACCCAGCAGTGCTTACTGAGTAGTCTTACCTGTAGCTGTGGAGACGTTATGGTTCATGTGATTAAGCCAGACTGAATGGATGGTGAGCAACAAGTAGTCATCCCGGTTTACTTCTGAAGGTTTGAAGAGCTGTCAGTGTGGCGGTGAACCTTACAAAAAGTGACTTAGTCAAACAGGATGTTGTTGAAACACCCTTAAGCCTTTTAATGCAATGGGACATTTTTACCTCTGAAATTTGATAAATTTGTCATCCTACTTTGGAGACATCACGGATCCTGCCTTTCTCTTTAAATAGCTCAGTGCTTCCTCGGCTCAACATTTTATTCATATGCAGACCCCATATAAGTTGGTAATTAAGGCATATGAAAGTTCACGTAAGTATTTCTGAAGTGAAGTAGGAAATGAAATCAAACGCCCCCGATCCTGAATTGGGTCAGATATTCACGATCCAGTCAACTTACTTTCTGACAGTGGAAGGACTAGGTTCCCCAGTGCTTGGCTCTTGTTCAACCGGAGAGGACTATACATTTAGTGGAGAGCAAGAGAGACCCCTTTTAAGCATCAAACGGTCAATCATAATTTTTTATTTAAAAAAAAAAAAGAAGATTTTTTTTGGTACTAATTCTCAAATCATAATAAATTTACACAACTCAGTGGTTAGTCTATCTGTCTCCAAACAAAGATAGAACAGAGAACTCAAAGAAGCCTTTTTAAACCAAAATATAGAATCTGTCTCTCCTATCCGTTTCAGCTAGAGGCTTTGGTCGCTGGCCCAGACTGGTTGCCTTTCTTGGCTTTCTTACTGGCTCCGTTGGACTGCTGTCCCTTCCCTGGTCCTCTCTTTTGGCCTCCTTGTTCATTCTGCTGTTGGAGCCTCTGCTGTTTCTTCTCTCTGTAGGACGCCATGTTGTCAAAGTTGCCCTTGTACAGGTGCTGGAACCGGCTCTCTAACCCTGCTGAGACTGTCGTGAGGAGAAACAGGACGGAGGAGCAGGGTCAGAGACAGTGAAAGAAATTGTAGCACAGTTCAGGTGGTGGACTACTATTAGAATAACAAATCAAACCCCTTTGTTCTAAGCCTTGATCCAAGTTTATGTTGCAGGTATCTCTGAGCATCCACTAAATAACAGTAAAAAACAAAATGTAAAGTCTCCTGTAAGTCTTTGACTACTTTGAATTAAGAACTACTTAGCTCAGGGGAACATGAAGCGGCAGACATGGAGCCAAGTGCATAAACATCCCAGGTTAGAACTGCTCTTTACTGAGTGAGCAGGAGGATGATGAGGGGTAATGCGAGGGCACAGTGTTGTGCCTTATGTGTGATGACTCACCCTGAAGTGCCTCCCAATGCGGCTGAAGAGCCTCTGTCACTCTTTTCAGCTCTGGGCTTTCACTGTCGCACTGCAGAGAGAGAGAGAACAAACACCACAGTGGCAGCATAAGTGATAAAACACAAACCCTGGTGTGTTTGTTTACTAAACAAGAACAGTATACTGTTGTGTGTGATGAGCTTGGAGGGTACTACGGTGTTGGAGGCTTAGCTATAGTCAACGAACAGCAGTACCTGCCAGCTGTCTTGCGTGTGTGTGTACATGAGGAACGGCGTCTCTCGGCTATCCAGCAGGACCCAGAGCCGACCCTGGGGGTCAAAGGTCAAATCCAGAGGACAGTGAGGTAGGGTTACCCTGCTGGAGGGCACCAGTCGCTCCTCTGTCCCCTGCTCCATTCCAAACAACTGCACTGAGGGAACTCTGGAAAACACAGGACAAATGTCACAGGTTACACACACACACTCCACTGATTTACATAGCTAGGGTCATTTATATATGTGCACAGTACACTGTCAACTCCTGATATATGCACCGACCTCTCACACTGCACCGCCACATGATGTCCACCGGGGGACCCAGCGATCCTGCTGACTGCAGACCTCTGGGAACAAAGGTAGAAATTATGATGATGTCACAAACATAACTGAGGGGGGGGGGGGGGGGGGGAAATCGACGACCCGCTATGGTCTTGCATCAGGTCAAATACCAACAGTTGACCCTAAAAAACAAAACATAAAAACAAAAAGAATCAACTGGCGGGTGGAATGAACACATTCTTTCAACTCGTGTGTTGGCTGGCGGTTCAGAACAATTATATTTCCGGTCGTAAACATTTTAAATTAATATAATATATATTTTTTTTACAAATCCAGGAACTTGTGTTGAATTATGTTGCGAATCCCATTAGGCTATGTGAGCGGTGAGGCAGACATAGCCAGGCTACCAGCCACGCCACGAGAGAGAAGAGCAGGGAACTTTCCATTAGTAAGCCTGTGTGTGGTGCTGAATATTCCTAAATGTTTCAGCATGCAGAGCCTATATTCCCTTCAACCAGGCAACAATATGTTGCCAAGTTCGTTTCCCTGACTCCATAGCTCACTTAAAAATGGCTAATGTAAAAGGAGAAATAAAAAATGAAAGGTTATGATGGTGTAATACACCATCATGGAAACAGGTGTTGGCGTCATTGTGGACGAGGACAACAACCAGGTAGCTGGATAGACAGCCTGCAAAAGTGCGAGCAGGTATTTGTTAAAGATGAGGTTTATTAACAGTTCATTATTACATTAACTTAGGTTTTTGTTCATTTAGGCCATATACAGGCAATTGAAAGTTTAAACCTGTACGACTGGTAAAACGTTGTAGCTAAATCGCCTACTAAATAAATCTAGGCTAAATAAAAGGTAACCTGTTGCAACCTCTATAGCCTATTAGATTCTGGGAATTGTTTATTTAAGTTTCAATTAAACAATTTGATTATGTAAACAAAGGTATTGGTTGGTTATGTCAGCTATAGGCTTTCAATGGGTAAGAAAAAAGCTAGTTAGAAAGTTTTTTTCAAAAGCAGTTTGAGTTGTCAATGTGCCCCAACGCAATATGAAAAGACCATATCGTTCTTAATTCATGGCATGGTTTCCTTTTATCCAAATGTTGAAGAGACATGCAGACAAATTATTTTATGCAGGGAATAGCCTACTACTCAGGAATTATTTTTTTTAAAACAATTAGGCATAAATATATTGAAGGTAATTAGCGGGCCACGGATCAGCTCTCGGGAACAGTTCTATGGCATTCTATATAGGACACAACCATATACAGTGGAGTGAAAAGGTATTTGCCCCCTTTCTAATTTTCTCTTGTTTTGCATATTTTTGATACTGAATGTTATCACATATTCAACTAAAACCTAATATTAGATAAAGGGAACCTGAGTGAACAAATATGCTTCCCGTTGGTATTAGGTTCTTACTGTGGAATGCAGTGTTGGGTTTTCGCCAGGCATAATGGGACCCATGTCGTCCATAAAGTTATACTTTTGACTCATCTGTCCATAGAACATTCTTCCAGGAGTCTTGAAGATCACCCAGGTGCTCTTTTGGCAAACTTGAGTCCACTTTTTAGATGAAATGGGTCCCATTATGTCTGGTGAAAACCAAACACTGCATTCCACAAAGAGAACCTCATAACAACGGTCAGCATGGTGGTGGTAGTGTGATGGTTTGGGGTCAGCATGGTGGTGGTAGTGTGATGGTTTGGGGTCCAGCATGGTGGTGGTAGTGTGATGGTTTGTGGTCAGCATGGTGGTGGTAGTGTGATGGTTTGGGGTCAGCATGGTGGTGGTAGTGTGATGGTTTGGGGTCAGCATGGTGGTGGTAGTGTGATGGTTTGGGGTCAGCATGGTGGTGGTGGTGTGATGGTTTGGGGTCAGCATGGTGGTGGTGGTGTGATGGTTTGGGGTTCAGCATGGTGGTGGTAGTGTGATGGTTTGGGGTCAGCATGGTGGTGGTGGTGTGGGTCCAGCATGGTGGTGGTAGTGTGATGGTTTGGGGTCAGCATGGTGGTGGTGGTGTGGGTTCAGCATGGTGGTGGTAGTGTGATGGTTTGGGGTCAGCATGGTGGTGGTAGTGTGATGGTTTGGGGTCAGCATGGTGGTGGTGGTGTGGGTCCAGCATGGTGGTGGTAGTGTGATGGTTTGGGGTCAGCATGGTGGTGGTGGTGTGGGTTCAGCATGGTGGTGGTAGTGTGATGGTTTGGGGTCAGCATGGTGGTGGTAGTGTGATGGTTTGGGGTCAGCATGGTGGTGGTAGTGTGATGGTTTGGGGTCAGCATGGTGGTGGTAGTGTGATGGTTTGGGGTCAGCATGGTGGTGGTGGTGTGATGGTTTGGGGTCAGCATGGTGGTGGTAGTGTGATGGTTTGGGGTCAGCATGGTGGTGGTGGTGTGATGGTTTGGGGTTCAGCATGGTGGTGGTAGTGTGATGGTTTGGGGTCAGCATGGTGGTGGTGGTGTGATGGTTTGGGGTCAGCATGGTGGTGGTAGTGTGATGGTTTGTGGTCAGCATGGTGGTGGTGGTGTGATGGTTTGGGGTCAGCATGGTGGTGGTAGTGTGATGGTTTGTGGTCAGCATGGTGGTGGTGGTGTGATGGTTTGGGGTCAGCATGGTGGTGGTAGTGTGATGGTTTGGGGTCAGCATGGTGGTGATAGTGTGATGGTTTGTGGTCAGCATGGTGGTGGTAGTGTGATGGTTTGGGGTCAGCATGGTGGTGGTAGTGTGATGGTTTGGGGTCAGCATGGTGGTGGTAGTGTGATGGTTTGGGGTCAGCATGGTGGTGGTAGTGTGATGGTTTGGGGTCAGCATGGTGGTGGTAGTGTGATGGTTTGGGGTCAGCATGGTGGTGGTAGTGTGATGGTTTGGGGTCAGCATGGTGGTGGTAGTGTGATGGTTTGGGGTCAGCATGGTGGTGGTGGTGTGATGGTTTGGGGTCAGCATGGTGGTGGTGGTGTGATGGTTTGGGGTCAGCATGGTGGTGGTGGTGTGATGGTTTGGGGTCAGCATGGTGGTGGTAGTGTGATGGTTTGGGGTCAGCATGGTGGTGGTGGTGTGATGGTTTGGGGTCAGCATGGTGGTGGTAGTGTGATGGTTTGGGGTCAGCATGGTGGTGGTAGTGTGATGGTTTGGGGTCAGCATGGTGGTGGTAGTGTGATGGTTTGGGGTCAGCATGGTGGTGGTAGTGTGATGGTTTGGGGTCAGCATGGTAGTGTGATGGTTTGGGGTCAGCATGGTAGTGTGATGGTTTGGGGTCAGCATGGTAGTGTGATGGTTTGTGGTCAGCATGGTGGTGGTAGTGTGATGGTTTGGGGTCCGCATGGTGGTGGTGGTGTGATGGTTTGGGGTCCGCATGGTGGTGGTGGTGTGATGGTTTGGGGTCCAGCATGGTGGTGGTGGTGTGGGGTCAGCATGGTGGTGGTGGTGTGATGGTTTGGGGTCCAGCATGGTGGTGGTAGTGTGATGGTTTGGGGTCAGCATGGTGGTGGTAGTGTGATGGTTTGGGGTCAGCATGGTGGTGGTGGTGTGATGGTTTGGGGTCAGCATGGTGGTGGTGGTGTGATGGTTTGGGGTCAGCATGGTGGTGATAGTGTGATGGTTTGGGGTCAGCATGGTGGTGGTAGTGTGATGTTTTGGGGTCAGCATGGTGGTGGTGGTGTGATGGTTTGGGGTCCAGCATGGTGGTGGTAGTGTGATGGTTTGTGGTCAGCATGGTGGTGGTGGTGTGATGGTTTGGGGTCAGCATGGTGGTGGTGGTGTGATGGTTTGGGGTCAGCATGGTGGTGATGGTGTGATGGTTTGGGGTCAGCATGGTGGTGATAGTGTGATGGTTTGGGGTCAGCATGGTGGTGGTGGTGTGATGGTTTGGGGTCAGCATGGTGGTGGTAGTGTGATGGTTTGGGGTCAGCATGGTGGTGATAGTGTGATGGTTTGGGGTCAGCATGGTGGTGGTAGTGTGATGTTTTGGGGTCAGCATGGTGGTGATAGTGTGATGGTTTGGGGTCAGCATGGTGGTGGTGGTGTGATGGTTTGGGGTCAGCATGGTGGTGGTAGTGTGATGGTTTGGGGTCAGCATGGTGGTGATAGTGTGATGGTTTGGGGTCAGCATGGTGGTGATAGTGATGGTTTGGGGTCAGCATGGTGGTGATAGTGTGATGGTTTGGGGTCAGCATGGTGGTGGTGGTGTGATGGTTTGGGGTCAGCATGGTGGTGGTAGTGTGATGGTTTGGGGTCAGCATGGTGGTGATAGTGTGATGGTTTGGGGTCAGCATGGTGGTGATAGTGTGATGTTTTGGGGTCAGCATGGTGGTGGTAGTGTGATGGTTTGTGGTCAGCATGGTGGTGGTAGTGTGATGGTTTGTGGTCAGCATGGTGGTGGTAGTGTGATGGTTTGGGGTCAGCATGGTGGTGGTAGTGTGATGGTTTGTGGTCAGCATGGTGGTGGTAGTGTGATGGTTTGGGGTCAGCATGGTGGTGGTGGTGTGATGGTTTGGGGTCCAGCATGGTGGTGGTAGTGTGATGGTTTGGGGTCAGCATGGTGGTGGTGGTGTGATGGTTTGGGGTCCAGCATGGTGGTGGTAGTGTGATGGTTTGTGGTCAGCATGGTGGTGGTAGTGTGATGGTTTGGGGTCAGCATGGTGGTGGTGGTGTGATGGTTTGGGTTCAGCATGGTGGTGGTGGTGTGGGTTCAGCATGGTGGTGGTAGTGTGATGTTTTGGGGTCAGCATGGTGGTGGTGGTGTGATGGTTTGTGGTCAGCATGGTGGTGGTAGTGTGATGGTTTGGGGTCAGCATGGTGGTGGTAGTGTGATGGTTTGTGGTCAGCATGGTGGTGGTAGTGTGATGGTTTGTGGTCAGCATGGTGGTGGTAGTGTGATGGTTTGGGGTCAGCATGGTGGTGGTAGTGTGATGGTTTGTGGTCAGCATGGTGGTGGTAGTGTGATGGTTTGTGGTCAGCATGGTGGTGGTAGTGTGATGGTTTGGGGTCAGCATGGTGGTGGTGGTGTGATGGTTTGGGGTCAGCATGGTGGTGGTAGTGTGATGGTTTGGGGTCAGCATGGTGGTGGTGGTGTGATGGTTTGGGGTCAGCATGGTGGTGGTAGTGTGATGGTTTGGGGTCAGCATGGTGGTGGTAGTGTGATGGTTTGGGGTCAGCATGGTTGGTGGTAGTGTGATGGTTTGGGGTCAGCATGGTGGTGGTAGTGTGATGGTTTGGGGTCAGCATGGTAGTGTGATGGTTTGGGGTCAGCATGGTAGTGTGATGGTTTGGGGTCAGCATGGTAGTGTGATGGTTTGTGGTCAGCATGGTGGTGGTAGTGTGATGGTTTGGGGTCCGCATGGTGGTGGTGGTGTGATGGTTTGGGGTCCGCATGGTGGTGGTGGTGTGATGGTTTGGGGTCCAGCATGGTGGTGGTGGTGTGGGGTCAGCATGGTGGTGGTGGTGTGATGGTTTGGGGTCCAGCATGGTGGTGGTAGTGTGATGGTTTGGGGTCAGCATGGTGGTGGTAGTGTGATGGTTTGGGGTCAGCATGGTGGTGGTGGTGTGATGGTTTGGGGTCAGCATGGTGGTGGTGGTGTGATGGTTTGGGGTCAGCATGGTGGTGATAGTGTGATGGTTTGGGGTCAGCATGGTGGTGGTAGTGTGATGTTTTGGGGTCAGCATGGTGGTGGTGGTGTGATGGTTTGGGGTCCAGCATGGTGGTGGTAGTGTGATGGTTTGTGGTCAGCATGGTGGTGGTGGTGTGATGGTTTGGGGTCAGCATGGTGGTGGTGGTGTGATGGTTTGGGGTCAGCATGGTGGTGATGGTGTGATGGTTTGGGGTCAGCATGGTGGTGATAGTGTGATGGTTTGGGGTCAGCATGGTGGTGGTGGTGTGATGGTTTGGGGTCAGCATGGTGGTGGTAGTGTGATGGTTTGGGGTCAGCATGGTGGTGATAGTGTGATGGTTTGGGGTCAGCATGGTGGTGGTAGTGTGATGTTTTGGGGTCAGCATGGTGGTGATAGTGTGATGGTTTGGGGTCAGCATGGTGGTGGTGGTGTGATGGTTTGGGGTCAGCATGGTGGTGGTAGTGTGATGGTTTGGGGTCAGCATGGTGGTGATAGTGTGATGGTTTGGGGTCAGCATGGTGGTGGTAGTGTGATGGTTTGGGGTCAGCATGGTGGTGGTGGTGTGATGGTTTGGGGTCCAGCATGGTGGTGGTAGTGTGATGGTTTGTGGTCAGCATGGTGGTGGTAGTGTGATGGTTTGGGGTCAGCATGGTGGTGGTGGTGTGATGGTTTGGGTTCAGCATGGTGGTGGTGGTGTGGGTTCAGCATGGTGGTGGTAGTGTGATGTTTTGGGGTCAGCATGGTGGTGGTGGTGTGATGGTTTGTGGTCAGCATGGTGGTGGTAGTGTGATGGTTTGGGGTCAGCATGGTGGTGGTAGTGTGATGGTTTGTGGTCAGCATGGTGGTGGTGGTGTGATGGTTTGTGGTCAGCATGGTGGTGGTAGTGTGATGGTTTGGGGTCAGCATGGTGGTGGTAGTGTGATGGTTTGTGGTCAGCATGGTGGTGGTAGTGTGATGGTTTGTGGTCAGCATGGTGGTGGTAGTGTGATGGTTTGTGGTCAGCATGGTGGTGGTAGTGTGATGGTTTGGGGTCAGCATGGTGGTGGTAGTGTGATGGTTTGGGGTCAGCATGGTGGTGGTAGTGTGATGGTTTGTGGTCAGCATGGTGGTGGTAGTGTGATGGTTTGGGGTCAGCATGGTGGTGGTAGTGTGATGGTTTGGGGTCAGCATGGTGGTGGTGGTGTGATGGTTTGTGGTCAGCATGGTGGTGGTGGTGTGATGGTTTGGGGTCAGCATGGTGGTGGTGGTGTGATGGTTTGTGGTCAGCATGGTGGTGGTGGTGTGATGGTTTGGGGTCAGCATGGTGGTGGTGGTGTGATGGTTTGGGGTCAGCATGGTGGTGGTGGTGTGATGGTTTGGGGTCAGCATGGTGGTGGTGGTGTGATGGTTTGGGGTCAGCATGGTGGTGGTAGTGTGATGGTTTGGGGTCAGCATGGTGGTGGTGGTGTGATGGTTTGGGGTCAGCATGGTGGTGGTAGTGTGATGGTTTGGGGTCAGCATGGTGGTGGTAGTGTGATGGTTTGGGGTCAGCATGGTGGTGGTAGTGTGATGGTTTGGGGTCAGCATGGTGGTGGTAGTGTGATGGTTTGGGGTCAGCATGGTGGTGGTGGTGTGATGGTTTGGGGTCCAGCATGGTGGTGGTAGTGTGATGGTTTGTGGTCAGCATGGTGGTGGTAGTGTGATGGTTTGGGGTCAGCATGGTGGTGGTGGTGTGATGGTTTGGGGTCAGCATGGTGGTGGTAGTGTGATGGTTTGTGGTCAGCATGGTGGTGGTAGTGTGATGGTTTGGGGTCAGCATGGTGGTGGTGGTGTGATGGTTTGGGGTCAGCATGGTGGTGGTGGTGTGGGTTCAGCATGGTGGTGGTAGTGTGATGTTTTGGGGTCAGCATGGTGGTGGTGGTGTGATGGTTTGGGGTCAGCATGGTGGTGGTGGTGTGATGGTTTGGGGTCAGCATGGTGGTGGTGGTGTGATGGTTTGGGGTCAGCATGGTGGTGGTGGTGTGATGGTTTGGGGTCAGCATGGTGGTGGTGGTGTGATGGTTTGGGGTCAGCATGGTGGTGGTAGTGTGATGGTTTGGGGTCAGCATGGTGGTGGTGGTGTGATGGTTTGGGGTCCAGCATGGTGGTGGTAGTGTGATGGTTTGTGGTCAGCATGGTGGTGGTAGTGTGATGGTTTGGGGTCAGCATGGTGGTGGTGGTGTGATGGTTTGGGGTCAGCATGGTGGTGGTAGTGTGATGGTTTGTGGTCAGCATGGTGGTGGTAGTGTGATGGTTTGGGGTCAGCATGGTGGTGGTGGTGTGATGGTTTGGGGTCAGCATGGTGGTGGTGGTGTGGGTTCAGCATGGTGGTGGTAGTGTGATGTTTTGGGGTCAGCATGGTGGTGGTGGTGTGATGGTTTGGGGTCAGCATGGTGGTGGTGGTGTGATGGTTTGGGGTCAGCATGGTGGTGGTAGTGTGATGGTTTGGGGTCAGCATGGTGGTGGTGGTGTGATGGTTTGGGGTCAGCATGGTGGTGGTAGTGTGATGGTTTGAGGACGCTTTGCTGACTCAGGACCTGGACTACTTGCCTTAATAGAAGGAACCATGAATTCTGCTCTGTTTCAGAGAATTCTACAGGAGAATGTCAAGCCATCTGTCTGTGAGCTGAAGCTGAAGGGCTGCTGGGTCATGAAGCAAGACAATGATTCAAAGCACACAATCAAGTCTACATGACAATGGTTAAAAAGTAACAAATTAGAAGTTTTGGAATGGTGTAGTCAAAGTCCAAAGTGCAGTTATGTATGGAAGAGTGGGACAGAATTCCTCCACAGCGACGTGAGAGACTGATCAACAACTATAGGAAGCATTTGGTTGCAGTCATTGAATTAAAAAAAATTATATTTAACCACGCAAGTCAGTTAAGAACAAAATCTTATTTTCATTGAAGGCCTAGGAACAGTGGGTTAACTGCCTTGTTCAGGGGCAGAACGACAGATTTTTACCTTGTCAGCTCGGGGATTCAATCTTGCAACCTTTAGGTTACTAGTCCAATGCTCTAACCACTAGGCTACCTGCCGCCCCGTTTGAGTATAAGGGGGCAATAACTTTTCCAACTTGGGAATTGGGTGTTTGCGTAACTTTGTTAAATAAGTATCAATTAATTTTGCTATTTGTAAATTCAGGTTCCCTTTATCTAATATTAGGTTTTGGTTGAAGATATGATAATTCAGGATAAAAAATATATGCAGAAATAGAGAAAATAAGAAAAGGGGACAGATACTTTACCACGGTACTGTATACATAGAGGGTGCAGTGACATATAAACAGTCAGCTCTATGGATGGAAGCTTAGCATGAGTGAGGACAAGAAGAGCTACTCAGTATACATATTGATGGATTCTATTAAAATGTAACATGTTTCAAGTTAAACTGTAGTTAGTTTGTATCCTGTTTAGTGAATGATTACTGTGAGTATTAATGGAGTTTAGGTCGTAAAACTGTGTGCATGCTCATTTAGAAAGGTTGACCTAATCAGATAAGAGGAAATTGCCTCGGATCAGGGAGCAGGATCAGGCCCAGAAGATGGACAGGGTGTGATTCTGACATCTAGGTAAACCTTGAGAGGACCGGGGACATTCCACAGGGGAAAGGAGGGAAACTCATTGGGGTCATAACATGTATAGCCGGAGAGGTGACGACCGAAGGGAGGGAAGAGTATAAGACGTGTTGTGAGCTTTCTGTATGCACTCAGCTGACGGCATTCTGGGTAATAAACACTTGAAACTTCTGGTCTCAGTTCCTTATTGCAAAGAGGTTGCAACAGCATTTTTATTTGTAACAGTATGAATGACATGGATAATGAATGACATGGATAATGAATGACAATGTTTGCTAGCTGTTGCTAAATGCAGACCCAGAAGAGGAATGACTCCTTCATGTATCAGTGTGAGTGGCTTGGTTAACTCAGTCCCACAGTGACGCCGGAGCATTTCAGACTTCTGACCCCTTTAAAACATTGTGTTTGAGCTACAGACTTCTGGGGTTGTACTATTGGATAAGGCCATATATTCTTGATCCATTGACACCAACCATTAGTCCGCGTGAGCTACAACTCAGTAAGACAAGGGCGAATCCTGAAGGGGCCCGGGGGTTTTTACAAAAAAACGTCTATAGAGTCCAAACGGTTTGAGATACAAAGTATTAATAGCCATCTACAGTATGCAGGTTGTCCAATCAAAAATTTATATTTTGACCAATGGGTGAAATATGTTAATTGCGTCGATACTCCTATAAGAAAAGCAATTGTCCAAACCTCATGTCTCTACCATAAGCAATTAAAATGTTATTGGAGTTTCTACCCTTGTAGGATCCCCCCCCAAAAAATGGAGGCCAGAGCAAAAAATGTATCTGTAAAATTTCATTGTGTCAGCTAGGCTGGATTGTTGTGTGAGAATTAAGGCTTACTGACAGGCTCACCATTGAATCCGGAGGACATAAAAGATAGATATCGATTTTGAGATGTAATATTTTAATATAGGCTTTTCATATTAATGTGAATGTACTGTTGTTTTTCAAATATTTCTCACAAAAACAAGCGTCTCTATGAAATGTCAACAGAGCTCTGTACGGACCGCAAGCTTTGTGTTCATTTGGCTTTTTGCGACCCGCGGAAACAACTCAGCAGACGACCACAACATGTAATGTCCTCAAAAGTCGCTGCGAGAAAGCGCACTGCTCTGTCAACAGAGATCAGTGCTTATTAACGAATGTATTAGTACAAAATCAGACTGTTTGAATATAATGTTAATGATACTGTAGGTTAGAGAAAGACCCCCCCCAGTGAACGATTCAGAACATGACAATTAACATTTTCCCAAGACAAATATATTTTGTAACATAAGTGAAATTTCATCCACCCCCTAATCTATGAAAAGCGGAGACTCTCCCGAACAGGTGTTAGAAGGTAAGTGGGTTCTTCTACATAGAAGATCATAGGAAATCCCAGGACATACTGTCTTTAACACTGTAATAAGCTCACATAGTTGCTGTCACAAACTCAAAACAGTTGTCACTGACTCGTTGGCATTCTCAGGACTGATAGGGTTAATGTGAGAAGTAAAGTGGTCACCTTTTCCTTTTCTGTGTCCGAGTTCGGCATGTCCCTCAGCTGCTTCAGGTCCCAGCTCTGGAGCCTCCGACCTGACTCATACTCCCACAGCTTCATGGTCCCATCCTGTCAACAAACACCAGCCCAGTCAGACACACCAGTCTCCATTTAAAATATTTTTTTTGTGCAGTAGTAAAGCTTAATCTGAACCAGTACAAGTGATACCACTATCTGAAAGATCATCCAGCGTTAAAGTAATAGAACTCAATTCAACAGAATTGTAATATGTCTAGATCTCTCACCCCTGATCCAGAGAGTAGCCACTGTGGGTGTCCTGGTGGGGCCAAAAGAGAACTGACAAATCTATGGAGAAAAAAATTGAAATATCAGGAAATTAGAGTGGTAACCGACTGGTTAAACATTAATTAATGTATAAATTCTGTGGCCATTCATTGCTAGGTAGGCCAGCTGTACTCACTCCAAGTGTCCCAGGCAGAATGCCTGGATGTTGTGTGGTGACCTCAAGTGGCTGACCCTGATCTTCTCATCGCGGTCAGCTGTGACGACATACTTGTCGTTGGGGGTCAGGGTCTAGAGGAGAAGAGGGGGGAGATATCCCAAACTGACTGGCAGTTCATCAGGAGTTCTTCACTTGAAGCGAGCCATTGATCGTGAAGTTACTATTGTGAAAATGTACAACCATTGAAGGCGTCGAACCCCATCAACTCTGCCAAATCTGAGATGTAAGATGGGACTAAGTAAGGGCTATTCCATCTTCTGATGCCCTTTAAAAACATTCAACTATGAAAAATAACCTACCCTTTAATAAGAACGTATCATGTGAATGAATGAATCCTCTTTACCATTGATAGAAGCATGGATAGATGTCCCAGCTTCAACTCTCCTGTCTTCTGGGGCTCTACCACAGAGAAGGAGTAGACGTCACCTGACTTGTCTGCCGCCCACAACTCATCCTCAGCCTCGGTGAACACAAGAGATGTGCACCTCCGCACAACCCACCTGAAATAATACAACTGTCTCACTCAACATCTCAAAGAGAGCGACAAATCGACACATTTAGATTTGTTGTTGATTTCAGTAAGTTGGATATTTGCTTTTATCTGCTTGTCCTATGGATACCTTGTACTGATGACCTGCCATGAGGGTTCACAGCGGAACAGAACCAGGCGTTTGGTGTCATCTGTCAGCGCGACCAGCTTCGCAGAGGAGGAAACGGCAAACGCCAGGATCTTGTCACTACCTGTCTCTTCTGATCCATCACTACCAGGATGAAAGGGATCCGTACATTTCTGGTGAAATCATATCCCTTGAAAACAGTTGCTTCTTACCACACAATGACACACACACATTTCATATCAAACAAGCGACGCGTGGTTTAGTCACATATCTAGGTCTAGCAAGTCTGACGACAACTCAGCAATGATGGGTACACTGCAAGGACAACTGCCCATGGGTTGGCAACACATAATATAAATTCTGAGAGGTCAGTTGGCTGAAAAGACATAGCTAGCTAATGTTGTTTACCTTTTGTTGTCGGCCTCGGGGTCCTTTGGCTTCTGTTCTGCTGCGCTGCAGTCAAACACAAATGGTTCTCTGGTACAAAAAGAGAAAGGAGCATTTAATCACTGATGATTTAAAATGTGGACTTGTGATTTAATACACATAGCTGGCTAGCCCAAGAATGTACTAAAGTAGCCTGTGTTGTACTGAGTACAAAACATTAGGAACACCTTCCTAATATTGAGTTGCAGACTGTGCGCCTGGCACCTACTACCATACCCCGTTCAAAGGCAGTACAATATTTTGTCTTGACACACACACACACACACACACACACACACACACACACACACACACACACACACACACACACACACACACACACACTCCATGTCTCAATTGACTCATGGCTTAACCTGTCTCCTCCCCTTCTTCATCATCACTGATTGAAGTTGATTTAACAAGTGACGTCAAAAGGGATCATAGCGTTCACCTGGTCATTCTGTGATGGAAAATCTGTTGTACACTCAGTGTATAAGGTTACCGTCTATGAATATACTAACTTAGCTAATAACGTTAGCTGGTTAGCTAGGATGATATACAGCTAACGTTAGTTATCTTATTTCTTTTTAATCGCTACTAGCTTAGCTTATACGACACATTATTGTACAACTAATACAATATTAGCCACATCTGTTCGTACCAACCTGCTCTTTTTAGTGTGTATTGCAATTAGCTTTTTTTCATAGGTTGAAACAAGCCACTCTCCACAGGCACCGAGAACTGCCATGGCTGCTTCTACAAATACAGTTCACGTGGGACGCACAGAAGTGCGGACGTATTTGTCGCACCTCTTTTACGTCACCAAAGAACAAAACGTGCACTAAAAGATGATCGATACACTGATGAGAGTCGTTGTCCACAAAGCGGCACGGCAGGCTGTCTAGCTCGCGTCTATCCTTCCTTTGGATTGCTGGATACAATTCAATTCAATTTAAAGGGCTTTATTGGCATGGGAAACATATTGTAATTACCGGGTCGTTACAATATGTTAACATTTCCAAAGTAGGTTAAGTAGATAATAAACAAAAGTGAAATAAACAATAAAAATGTACAGTAAACATTACTCACAAAAGTTCCAAAAGAAAATACATTTCAAATGTCATATTATGTGCAAAATGTCATATTGTATGCAAATAGTTAAAAAGGGAAAATAAATCAACATAAATCTTGGTTGTATTTACAATGGTTTTTGTTCTTCACTGGTTGGCCTTTTCTTGTGGCAACAGGTCATACATCTTGCTGCTGTGATTTCACACTGTGGTATTTCACCCAGTAGATATGGGAGTTTATCAAAATTGGATTTGTTTTCGAATTCGTTGTGGATCTGTGTAATCTGAGGAAAATATGTCTCTAATAATGGTCATACATTTGGCAGGAGGTTAGGAAGTGCAGCTCAGTGTCCACCTCATTTTGTGGGCAGTGTGCACATAGCCTGTCTTTTCTCAATAGAAAGGCTGTGCTCACTGAGTCTGTACATTGTCAAAGCTTTCCTTCATTTTGGGTCAGTTGCGTCTTCCTCTCTGGGACACTCCTTCCTTTGGCTTGGTCGTCTAGTTACCACAGCCACAAAGTCATAAATTCCACCTATTTCAACATTTTATCTTCTTAAAATGTGATTTTAAACATAAACCTAATCTTAACCACACTGCTAACAGTATACCTTAAATTAAGAGCAAATATCACATTTTATTATCCTTTTTTTTAAATGATATAACCCATTTGACTTTGTGGTTGTGGTAACTAGCCTTTGCATGATTTTGCATGATGCACCATTTGTGGTTCAACACCAATTTAGCAATTTAAACACTGGAGGGATAGATGTGCAGAAGATGACTGTGCAAGTAGAGATACTGGGGTGCAAAGGAGCAACAACAACAAAAAACAATATGGGGATGAGGTAGTTGGATGGGCTATTTACAGATAGGCTTTGTACAGGTGCAATGATCTGTGAGCTGCTCTAAAAGCTGGTGCTTAAAGCTAGTGAGGGAGATATAAGTCTCCAGCTTCAGTGATTTTTGCCATTTGTTCCAGTCATTGGCAGCAGAGAACTGGAGGGAAAGGCGGCCAAAGGAGGAATTGGCTTTGGGGGTGACCAGTGAAATATACCTGCTGGAGCGCGTGCCAAGGGTGGGTGCTGCTAGGGTGACCAGTGAGCTGAGACAAGGTGGGGCTTTACCGAGCAAAGACTTATAAATGACCTGGAGCCAGTGTGTTTGGCAACGAATATGAAGCGAGGGCCAGCCAACGAGAGCATACAGGTCGCAGTGGTGGGCAGTATATGGGGCTTTGGTGACAAAACGGATGGCACTTTGATAGACTGCATCCAATTTGCTGAGTAGAGCATTGGAGGCCATCTTGTAAATGACATCGCCAAAGCCAAGGATTGGCAGGACAGTCAGTTCTACGAGGGTATGTTTGGCAGCATGAGTGAAGGATGCCCTGTTGCAAAATAGGAAGCCGATTCTAGATTTAATCTTGGATTGGAGATGCCCAATGTGAGTCTGGAAGGAGAGTCCACAGTCCAACCAGACACCCAGGTATTTGTAGTTGTCCACATATTCTAAGTCAGAACCGTCCAGAGTAGTGATGCTGGACGGGCGGGCAGGTGGGGGCAGCGATCGGTTGAGTTAGTTTTACTTGCATTTAAGAGCAGTTGGAGGCCACGGAAGGAGAGTTGTATGGCATTGAAGCTCGTCTGGAGGTTAGTTAACACAGTGTCCAAAGAAGGGCCAGAAGTATACAGAATGGTGTCGTCTGCGTAGAGGTGGATCAAAGAATCACCAGCAGCAAGAGTGACATCATTGATGTATACAGAGAAAAGAGTCGGCCCGAGAATTGAACCCTGTGGCACCCCCATAGAGACTTTGAGCGTGGCTGAGGTGCACCCATGACCAGCTCGGAAACCAGATTGCAAAAGCGAAGAAGCTACGGTGGGATTCGAAATGGTCGGTGATCTGTTTGTTAACTTGGCTTTCGAAGACCTTAGAAAGGCAGGGTAGGATAGATATAGGTCTGTAGTAGTTTGGGTCTAGAGTGTCTCCCCTCTTTTACCATATCTAATGTGTTGTATTATCCTACATTAATTTCACATTTCCAGAAAATTCAGTGTTTCCTTTCAAATGGTTTCAAGAATATGCATATACTTGCTTCAGGTCCTGAGCTACAGGCAATTAGATTTGGGTATGTCGTTTTAAGCGACTTTTTAAAAAATGAGTCAACTCATCAAGAGGTACGGGAGAAAACGAATGCCTGAATACACATTTACATAACTGATGTCAAGTTTGATGTGTTATGCAGCTGACCATAAATACAGAATGGAAACAAAACTACTTTATTTGATATATCGTAAAACTGTGCATTACGAATGATCAGATTTTGTTGAAGGTTCAAGACAAACGATTCCATACGGTTATCGATGCCATACGTACTGTAATGAAACGGCAGGGAGCAGGTCTCGAACCCTCGACCTTCTAAGAAGCCCGAGGTCCGGCGCGCTATCGACTGTGCCGCAAGAACATGCTCATGCGGCAGAGTCGATTTCCGCGCTTATAAACCCAGGGTCGTTACAGTACTTTCACTGCACTGATGAGTCCCAGACTAGAGGAGGGGGCGTGTACTGTCACTGTTGAGAATCTGTTTCATAAAACCGCTCTGAAGCTGTGACCATCGGACAGGAGCTTTAAGATTAGCCCATAAGATACCTACCAATAAGTCTGGAACTATTTTAATTCTAACTTCATAGATATAGATTTATATAGAAAAGATCCACCATCGGTCGAACATATGTGGATTCTTCCTGACTATTGGAGCCATTGAACTTACTTGACAAAGGTGGTAAAACTTTCACTGACCTAATGGCAATGTCATCTTGACCCTGGGAGTTCACATTCGTAAAGAATGAGACTAAAAACAGACAGTCGCTGCGCATCAACTGTTACTATCATGTTCCATATTGCAGACGTGTAATGATTTTTGTTGTGCACTGCTTCAACACACACGTTTGATATTTGTTACTAGTTGTGTCGCAAAATTAACTATCCAATACTATCCTAACATTGATAACATGGGTTCTGTTCTAAAGTGATGGATTAAAAAATATGTATAATATATATATATGTGTGTGTGTGTATTCCTTTTCAGACGCACTCAGGCAAACTAAACTGTGGGACGAAAATCATCAAGCATTGTTTCCGGCGGAATGATTTTATGAGCGCAAAGATGGCGGCTTCTTTGCTGAGGATAGGGCGACTTGGCTCTGTCAAGGTAATGAAATGTCATACACATGGCTAAACACAGTATTATTTGAAGTTCTAACATGCTGTAGTTTTCGAAGAGACCCCTTTAACTAATTGCAACGTAATTTTTCATTTGTGCTGAGAAAAACATGAATCGTGAGCTTGTTTGTATTTCAGCGACATGGCTTGCCAGTTGGCTACAGTACGTTAGCTACTGTAACGTTAGCTAATGGCTAACATTGATTGATTGATAACATGATAAACGTTATCTACAGTAGCTACTTTCATATCAAGTGCATAACTTGAGCCGTTCGATTAGAAGATTTATGATAATTTTTCTATTTTGAATTAGCAAAGTGTTCATAGCAAATATGTTACAGTTGTGTACAAATGCAAAAAGTACTTAATTCGTTTTTTGTGGTATCTGTACTTTACTATTTATATTTTTAATAACTTTTACTTCAGTACATTCCGAAAAGAAATATTGTACTTTTTACTCAATATTTTTTTAACCCTGACAACCCAAAGTACTCGTTACATTTTGAATGCTTAGCAGAACAGTAAAAGTGTGAAATTCACCGCTTATCTAGAGAACACGTGGTAATCCCTACTGCCTATGTTCTGGCGGACTCACTAAACATGAATGCATCTTTTGTAAATGTGCCCCTGGCTATCCGTAGATTTTTAAAACAAGACAATGGTGCTGTCTGCTTTGCGTAGTAAAATACATGTGCAATTATTCATACTTTTGATACTTAAGTATATTATAAATCAAATACTTTTACTCAGTATTTTACTGGGTGACTTTCACTTTTACTTGAGTACCTATCTATACTTTTACTCAAGTATGACAATTGGGTACTTTGTCCACCACTGCTATTTTATGTAAGTTGATGACTGCTACCTAGCTCTCAAACTGTAGGTGACATAATCTTCCATCTCTCTACAGTTGTCAGCCATTAGCTTCACCCACGACTGGCTCATGTGAACTACTCTCCCAATGCTCTGTTTTAATGCTTAGAAACGTCAATAATCATCACTTGTGATATGGCTTTTGAAACATATTGCTCTTTCATTTTCATCAGCGAGAAAGAATCCTTCAAGTAAAGTGACTTACTGTATCAGTTTTGTACAGATCCATACATCCTTGGGAATAGCTGTGGGAAGAAGCACCCCCTGAAAAATCTGAATGTAATTTTCTTATTTATTTGATGAAACAACATTTCTTTAAAGTTTTTTTTTCTTTTCTCACAAAAGTAGTGCACTGGGGCTTATAGTCCTGTAATAGTGGACTGATAAGCCGTCTGTAGCTGGGACAGCTGCTATTGCTTTGGTGTCTATGGGAGACCCAGTCCGTTTAGTAGAGAGGCAGTTTACCATTTAAATATTTAAGTAAATTCTGATATTCAATTATCCACCATCTTTGCTACCGAGTGGCGCAGCGGTATAAGTCACTGCATCTCAGTGCAAGAGACGTCACTACAGTCCCTGGTTAGAATCCAGGCTGTATCACATCCGGCCGTGATTGGGAGTCCCATAGGGCGGCGCACAATTGGCTCAGCATCGTCCGGATTTGGCCGGTGTAGTCTGTCATTGTAAATAATAATTTGTTCTTAACTGACTTGCCTAGCTAAATAAAGGTAAAATAAAACATTTATAATTATACATTTGCTGTAGCCAAAGATGATCTATTATATAGCTCAGTTGTGACTTGTGAACTTTGCAGGTGTTACTGATTAATAAACAATGCCATGTTGGTGGGTGGTACCATTTTAAAATAAAACCCAGCCCTGAAATGAAACGTAGGCTAAAGAATTTACACGTAATTTCTTAGGAAAAGACACGTCATTGGCATGAATTTGCACAAAGTGGGCAGTTAGGTTTTGTCACTTCAAGCCCAAATATACGCTGAGTGCACAAAACATTAGGAACACTTGCTCATTCCATGACAGACTGAATCCAGGTAAAAGATATGATCCCTACTGTTGTGCGTTTAAACATTGGAAGCATTTTTTTTCTGATACAGATTATTTTGTGTTTCTGGCCTTTAAAATCAAAGCATAGTATGCATGCAACTCAATTCACTGGTTTTTAAATGGGCAAAATATTTTATTTGGGCCAAATTTGATCAAATTCTGAAATTGCAATAATCGCAATTAACGACAGAAAATCATGCAATTCGTTATTTCAATCTTCTTCTTTTTTTACAGCCCTATTTGCAGTTATATTGTCACTAATTGGTGTGTACTTTGATCAGTGTGTGCAGGCAGAGAGGTGGAGCACTCTGAGTGCTCCTGCAGCTGCGGCCCTATGCACGAAAGCTGGTGGTCCCAAGAAGCCCAAGAAGAGCAGCTCAGCAAGTAAGTTTGGATCAGCATTTAATTTGAACAAAAATACCTCATACAATTACTTGTAGTTTATGATACTTTAGCAGAGGTCAATTCTTGAACATAGTGAAGGTGCTCAAATTGTGCTACAAGTATCATTAAATCGATAAAATGACTCATCATATCCAAATTATACTGACCATTTTCCTTGTATATTTCACAAAGGGACTTAAAGTAGTTTGTGCACAATGACAAACAGTGAAAGAGTTGGCTGTGGACTATCCACAGATTTGATTTAGCTGTAATGCTAGGGTCCTGTTCTTTATTCATCAATTGATCAAGGAGGAAGAGAGAGACCCATTGATGGCAAGACTGATAAAACTCCCCAATGTGGTTCATCTCATTAAAGACCTTCACTAGAGATATGAACACCTAATTTGTCCCGGATGATTTCTATTAGTACTGAGACATTTTAATAGCCTTTCAGATGCTGAAGATATTGTATACAGTAGCCTTACGTGCAAAAGTAATGGGCAGAAGTTAAGAAGATGTTTTGGAGAAGAACTGAAGATGATCATTTAATATTAAAAATAAAAAAGCTAACAAAAGTCAGATTACATGTAAGACATGCTGAAGGGAAGCTCAAGCATCCTGGAGGCCCGTCTTTGTTGCCAAAAGGCTGAGGAATCTCCAATTCTGAATCCTCTAGAAGGATTTTATTTCTGCAGGCTGTTTGTACCACAATTTGAGCAAATGTCTCAGCTAGAGGTCAACAGATTAATCGTAATGGGCGATTTAATTAGGGCCGATTTCAAGTTTTTAAAACAATCGGAAATCGGTATTTTTGGACACTCAATCATAATCACTAGTTAACTACACATGGTTGATGATATTACTAGTTTATCTAGCGTGTCCTGCGTTGCATATAATCGATGCGGTGCGCAGTCGCGAAACAGGACTGTCGTTGCTCCAACGTGTACCTAACCATAAACATCAACGACTTTCTTAAAATCAATACACAGAAGTATATATTTTTAAACCTGCATATTTAGCTAAAAGAAATCCAGGTTAGCAGGCAATATTAACCAGGTGAAATTGTGTCACTTCTCTTGCGTTCATTGCACGCAGAGTCAGGGTATATGCAACAGTTTGGGCCGCCTGGCTGGTTGCGAGCTAATTTGCCAGAATTGTACAAAATTATGACATGACATTGAAGGTTGTGCAATGTAACAGGAATATTTAGACTTATGGATGCCACCCGTTAGATAAAATACGGAACGGTTCCGTATTTCACTGAAAGAATAAACGTCTTGTTTTCGAGATGATAGTTTCCGTATTCGACCATATTAATGACCTAAGGCTCGTATTTGTGTGTTATGTTATAAATAAGTCTATGATTTGATAGAGCAGTCTGACTGAGCGATGGTAGGCACCAGCATGCTCGTAAGCATTCATTCAAACAGCACTTTAGTGCGTTTTGCCAGCAGCTCGTCGCTGTGCTTCAAGCATTGCGCTGTTTATGACTTCAAGCCTATCAACTCCCGAGATTAGGCTGGTGTAACCGATGTGAAATGGCTAGCTAGTTAGCGGGGTGCGCACTAATAGCGTTTCAAACGTCACTCGCTCTGAGACTTGGAGCAGTTGTTCCCCTTGCTCTGCAAGGGCCACGGCTTTTGTGGAGCGATGGGTAACGCTGCTTCGAGGGTGGCTGTTGTCGTTGTGTTCCTGGTTCGAGCCCAGGTAGGAGCGAGGAGAGGGACGGAAGCTATACTGTTACACTGGCAATACTAAAGTGCCTATAAGAACATCCAATAGTCAAAGGTATATGAAATACAAATCGTATAGAGAGAAATAGTCCTATAATTCCTATAATAACTACAACCTAAAACTTCTTACCTGGGAATATTAAAGACTCATGTTAAAAGGAACCACCAGCTTTCATATGTTCTCATGTTCTGAGCAAGGAACTTAAACGTTAACCTTCTTACATGGCACATATTGCACTTTTACTTTCTTCTCCAACAATTTGTTTTTGCATTATTTAAACCAAATTTAACATGTTTCATTATTTATTTGAGGCTAAATTGATTTGATTGATGTATTATATTAGGGTAAAATAAGTGTTAATTCAGTATTGTTGAAATTGTCATTATTACAAATAAATAAATAAATAAATCAGCCGATTTAATCGGTATCGGCTTTTTTTTGGCCCTCCAATAATCGTTATCGGCGTTGAAAAATTATAATCGGTCGACCTCTAGTCTCAGCTAGTTCCACCATTTTCTTTCTATATAAAGTGATGATAAAAAATGCAAATTAAGTTTTCCTTCCCCAAGTATCAAAATAAAATGATGTAAATGTTTTTTTTGTCCACAGCTTTCACTAATATAATCAGATATTTTTCAAACAATAGTATCCTCTTATAAGTGGAATTTTTCTTGTACTCTATAACAAGAATTGTCAATGAAAGATAGTTTTGGCAAGTTGGGAAGTTGGTTTTGGCACATGCGTACTTAATTATGAAACTATACTTTGATTAAAATGTCATGTTTTTATTATGTTCCTCAATTTATAGTACATTTACACTTTTTGTGCCCCTTCTTGAAATTTGGCACTTTGTGCCCTTTCTAGTCCAGGCACCATATGTGTCTTGCAAAGGGATATTCTTGAATATTGTCTGGGTGTAGCCATGTTGCGCTGGGTAAATTTCGTCCACATTTAAGGCAAAGTCGGGGCATGTTGGTTTAAATTCCTTTTAGGCTACTTAGAGTATGAATAGAAATTAATACATTTTGTTTGTCCCCCCCCCCCCGCCCTAGAAAAGTCCCAGGGCAAAACATATTTTGATTTAGAGAAGCTTGTACCACACAGAAAATATGTGGAGTTTCCAAAGAAAGTAATGACACCAGCTGCTGCAGCAAAACTTGCCGCCGCCCCAAAGCCTGTTCAAGCTGCTGCCACCGCCCCAAAGCCTGTTCAAGCCGCTGCCGCCGAGCCAAAGCCTGTTGAAGCCGCTGCCGCAGGGCCAATTGTTGCCGCGGCTGAAGCTGTTCCGGCCCCCGCTGCAGTCGAAGTCACCCCCGTCGTTGACACAGTCGCCCCCGCAACTGAAGCCATTGTTGAATCCGCCGCTCTTGTAGCCAAAGCCGCCCCCGTTGTTGAAGCTGCAGCTGATGCCGCCGCCCCAAAGCCTGTTGAAGCCGCTGCATCAGTAGCTGAAGCCGCTCCTGTTTCAGCCGAAGCGGCTCCCATCGTTGAAGCTTCATCAGCAGCCAACGCTCCTGTTGAAGCCGTCCCAGATGCTGCTGCCCCTGCAGAAGCGGTTGCTGAAGCTGCCCCAGTTGAAGCCATAGCAAAGGCCCCAGTAGAAGCTGCCCCAGTTGAAGCCATAGCAGAAGTTGTGGTTGAATCTGCAACCATCGAAGGTGCGACTGAAGCCCTCGTGGAAGTTGTAGCAGATGTTCTGACTGTAGCTGCCCCCATTGAAGCTGTGGCTGAAGCACTCATTAAAGCTGCAGCAGAGGTTGTAGCTGAAGCTGCCCAAGTTGACGCTGCAGCAGAGGAGCTGATTGCAGAGCCCCCCCCGGCCGAGGCAGAACGGATTGAGGCGCATGAGGGTATACACCCCCCCCCTTCTCTCCTCTCTGTGAACCCTACTGTTTACCAACAGGCATATTTTCATGTGATGCTTTAACTCTAAGGATAACTTGTAAAGATACCCAATATCACAGAAGCGCTTTTCGTTCTTGCTTTGGCTTTTACAGTGGGCTTATTTACCACACTATATATTTGCTATTTATCCTTAAAAAATGACCACATTTCTACATCGTTGCCGTCGTGTAGACTCTTTCCTCTTTCCTCCAAACCCCTTCCTTCTGGGATTCTATGCATTAACTTGTAACCATGCTGCTCTGACCGTCCAACACCCGATGAATGTCTCCTCTGCGTTCTTCAGCAAGGCTTCATCATTTACTCTCTGGTTCATCTGTGATGGTCTGCACTGATCTGCTTGGTTTAGTATCTTTATTTTGCCATGTTTTTCCCAGCATTCGCTAGTTCTGACCTGCGCTCTTTCTGCTGCTAGTTTGTTTCTCAACATCTCTGTTTTTCCTTCTGTCACTCGATCATTGTGAATTCTGTTCTTATTTCATTACCTTCTCTGTTCCCTTCACTGAATATTGTTTAAAAAAAAAGTGATCCTCAACGCCCTCAATTTTTAACATTTGTTTTTATAATTTCAACTATTGTTTTGTTACATTATATTTTGGTACGGTTAATGCTGAAGTTACTGTATACTGTCAAAGGTAATGTTAAGGTCATACTAACCAGCGTTTTGGCTAGTCTGTCTCTGGGCAGCTACTGAGTGATAACGTGAAATGAGGTCTGATATTATGATTCTCTGTTTCCTACTCTTCCCTCCTCTCTCAACTTCTCTCAGACCTGTTTTCCCTGAGTCGCATGATATCAGTAATCTGTAATTGATCCCCTCACTTCTGTATTTGTTTGGCTCTGTGTAAGATATGACTTTGTAAATGTCAACTTTCCTTCCCCTTGGTAGTCAATGTGCTGAGTTTGCACCTTGGTTGCTGGGTGTGGAATCAAACATGAGTGGGGAAAGAAGTTGTTACATTTTACTGTTAAATGTACATGAATTGGTTATACGCAGGGAGTTTGAATTGGACATCTCAAATATAGAACCCTGCGTCTGCCAAGTGATGCTATGAACTACGCAGATGTGAAGCATAGCATTCCCCCTTCACAGCAACTTCTAACCTGTTACCTGTTACCTGACCTTTCTAACTTCATCTTTCCTCTCTTATCCTTGTTGATGCCGTACAGAGTCTACCACTTCTAAGTGCTGTTTTTTGTGCATGAGGGTTTTGGTCAAAGACGTGATTAGTTTTATCATGTGGTTCAAGCCAAAAGGGGCATAGCCTGCTTGCTGTCTCCGTTCAGCTATTGCATTCCACTCCTGTCGATTGCCAAATAGGCATTTCACAATCTTCAACTATGAATACTGTCATTAATGAGCTCCAGGAGATAATAGGATTTGATCTTGTTTCGATATCGTCCAATCAATGTTTATGCAAGTTAGACTGATAGTAAAACGATTTAACTTCATGACGTCAGGTGCCAGTTTAGTTTCTTTCATCTCATTAATGGGACGCAACGGAAGCAAACGTAGCTCTGTTGAATCTTGTAGGCTAATCATTTCCGTATCGTTATTTCTTTCATTACAAAGTCCTATCTAGGCACTTAAAAATTTGAATTCTATGTTACGCCAAATTGGCGCGCACTCGATGTTACATAACTTTATTATGGGAAATATTCATTTTGTTTCAGACTACCAATCAGGATCTGCGCTGAAAATCTGGCTGCATATTAAACGTTCTGTTGGCGAAAGGCCAGTCGCTTTGGCAAATGACAGGAGCGGCAAGGAGTGGAATGTCAGCTAAACAGACTGGTACCCAGACTGAAAAGGGGAATTGTTGTAAAATAATATAAAATAATTGTGGTTTTCTTTCATTGGACTCAGTTCAACTGGACCCAATCCAGAAGCTCTTCCTGGATTCGATCCGCGAGTACACCTCAAAGAGTGTGTAAGTTACACACCTGTTTTTGGCTAGCTTTTCTGTCTTGCTCACAATCATCCCCCTTTGTCATCAAGCGGACATTTTAACCATATTTTCTTCTCTCAGGGCCAGTGGCGGTTTGGTAGATGCAGGCCCTGCGTATGAGAAGAACTTAGCAGAGGAGCTGACTAAACTCCAGCGGCTTTATGGTGGTGGAGAACTCACAGCTTTCCCAGAGTTCAAGTTTACAGGTTAGTAGTTTTATAAAGGTGGCCATGAGCCTTTTTGAAATGCTTTATTAGATTATTCTAGGACTAAGAATATAATGCATTAATATTCTCATTGCACACCATTTTCTCTGTCTCTGTCCAGAGCCCAAGCTGGAGGAAGTGGCCCCCAAGTAAACATCAAGTTTTTCGTTGTTGGTTTTGTTGTTGTTGTTTTTTTACAGCTTTTTCCTGTCCATCTGTTCTATGAATATTGGAAGTCTAAAGATAACTGTATCAAGTTGATGCTAAAATCCTTTTCATTTTCTATGTGGGTGGGTTAGAGCTGATTCCGTATAAATAAAAATTCTCTAACTGAAAGTCTGTATTAGATGCACATGTTGTAGGTCAAGCGTAGGCTGAGCTTTGAGCTGTGAAATATATATGCATTTACATAGAATGATCCAGGAATGTTGGATGGGGGGAATAAACTCTGTTCCATATTCTACTTTTGTTGCGGTCTTTCTTTCCAAGTTGATCAATGTCATCCAAGTCATCATTGTAAGTCACATGCAATGCTAAAGTAAGACTACCCATGTTTGTATTGTATAACTGCACATACACTCAATTAGTATTTGGTAGCATTGCCTTTAAATTGTTTAACTTGGATCAAACGTTTTGGGTAGCCTTCCACAAACTTCCCACAATAAGTTGGGTGAATTTTGACCCATTCCTCCTGACAGAGCTGGTGTAACAGTCAGGTTTGTAGGCCTCCTTTCTCGCACACACATTTTCAGTTCTGCCCACACATTTTCTATAGGATTGAGGTCAGGGCTTTGTGATGGCCACTCCAATACCTTGACTTTGTTGTCCTTAAGCCATTTTTCCACAACTTTGGAAGTATGCTTGGAGTCATTGTCCATTTGGAAGACACATTTGCGACCAAGCTTTAATTTCCTGACTGATGTCTTGAAATGTTGCTTCAATATATCCACATAATTTTCCTTTTTCATGTGCCATCTATTTTGTGAAGTGCACCAGTCCCTCCTGCAGCAAAGCACACCCACAACATGATGCTGCCACCCCCGTGCTTCACGGTTGGGATGGTGTTCTTCGGCTTGCAAGCGTCCCCCTTTTTCCTCCGATCATAACGATGGTCTATATGACCAAACAGTTCTATTTTTGTTTCATCAGACCAGAGGACATTTCTCCAAGAAGTACAATCTTTGTCCTCATGTGCAGTTGCAAACCGTAGTCTGGCTTTTTTATGGCGGTTTTGGAGCAGTGGCTTCTTACCTAGCAAAGACTTATAGATGACCTGGAGCCAGTGGGTTTGGCGACGAATATGTAGCGAGGGCCAGCCAACGAGAGCGTACAGGTCGCAGTGGTCGGTAGTATATGGGGCTTTGGTGACAAAACAGATGCCACTGTGGTAGATTGCATCCAATTTGCTGAGTAGAGTGTTGGAGGCTATTTTGTAAATTACATCGCCGAAGTCGAGGATCAGAAGGATAGTCAGTTTTACGAGGGTCTGTTTGGCAGCATGAGTGAAGGATGCTTTGTTGCGAAATAGGAAGCCGATTCTAGATTTAATTTTGGATTGGAGATGCTTAATGTGAGTCTGGAAGGAGAGTTTACAGTCTAACCAGACACCTAGGTATTTGTAGTTGTCCACATGTCAGAACCGTCCAGAGTAGTGATGCTGGACGGGCGGGCGGGTGCGGGCAGCAATCGGTTGAAGAGCATGCATTTATTTTTACTTGCATTTAAGAACAGTTGGAGGCCACGGAAGGAGTGTTGTATGGCATTGAAGCTCGTTGGAAAGTTTGTTAACACAGTTTCCAAAACGTATATAAGGACTCCCATATCGTCGGGAAACGCACGTAACTCTCTTTCTGATGTCCTGCATAAGCTAAATGACTCTGAATTAACTATATTATAGGAGATTTAAACTGGGACATGTTTACATCTGTATCGAACTCATTTAAAGAACTGCGTGACGCTGAATCTCACGCAATTAATTAATGCGCCTACAAGATCGAATCCAAGAGCACCTAACAAATCAACGCTATTGGACATTGTTCTAACGAATACCCCTCGCAAGTATCGACTGGGATATTATGTAATGATGTCAGTGATCGCTGTGCAATTGCTTGTGTTAGAAATACAAAAATGACCAAAGCCAAACCCTGTTATATTTTTAAAAGGCATTTAGACAGTTCTTACATTATCTCTACCAATTGACAGATGTTAACACCGCCTGGGACTATTTTTATATGAAATTTGTGTCCATTTATGATAAGAATGATAAGAATGCCCCTGTGAAGAAATTTGGAATAAGTGGAATGGACAATCCCTGGTTTTCAGATAACTTGGCAGAATTAATGAATTCGGCTCAAGCTAGACATACACATGCTCCTGTTGACTGGACCTCCTTCAGAGCGCTAAGAAACAAATGTACAAGATTGATCAGGAAGTCCAAATCAGATTTCTATCTAAATGCAGTCACAGAGAACCTAAACAACTCTTAACAAGTTCTGGAAGCTAATCAAATCAGATGACTATTTAAATGCAGTCACAGAGAACCTAAACAACTCTTAACAAGTTCTGGAAGCTAATCAAATCAGATGACTATTTAAATGCAGTCACGGAGAACCTAAACAACTCTTAACAAGTTTTGGAAGCTAATCAAATCAGATGACTATTTAAATACAGTCACAGAGAACCTAAAGAACCCTACCATGTTCTGGAAGCTAATCAAATCAGTGTCAGGTTCTAATGTATCCTCTGGCCTTCCTGACCATTTAATGATGGATTCTAATGAAGTGAAGGATAAAGCCCATATTGTAGGGGTTTTTAACAAGCTGTTCATATCTGCTGGTTCAGTTTTTGATCATGTTGGGGCCCAGGCCTCTAATGTCAGCTCTGTTACAGTCAACTATGATATAGGCCCTCATGTGAACCATTTTAACTTTTGAGCCTGTTTCTTATGCTGAGGTCCATAAAGCACTAAAGGCAATAGACAGTAAAAAGTCTGCAGGTCCAGACAACCTAGATCCCTACCTCTTAAAGATAGCAGCTGGTATTATTCCTGAACCTGTGGCTCACATTTTCAACTTGAGTCTCTTGACCAATTCCATATCCAGCATTTAGAAATCAGCTTTTGTCCTCCCATTGCTAAAGGGTGAAAGTCCCGCAGATGTTTAAACATTTTTTTTAACCAGTATTTAACTAGGCAAGTCAGTTAAGAACAAATCCTTATTTACAATGACGGCCTACCAAAAGACCTCCTGCGGGGACGGGGGCTGGGATTAAAACACACATCACCACAAGAGAGACACCACAACACTACATTAAAAGAGACCTAAGCCAACAACATAGCATGGCAGCAACACAGGACAACACAACATGGTAGCAACACAACATGGTAGCATCACAAACATTGTACAAATATTATTGGGCACAGACAACAGCACAAAGACAATAAGGTAGAGACAACAATACATCAAATGAAGCAGCCACAACTGTCAGTAAGAGTGTCCATGAATGAAGACTCTTTGAATTACGAGATATATATAAAACTGTCCAGTTTGAGTGTTTTTTGCAGCTCGTTCCAGTCGCTAGCTGCAGCGAACTGAAAAGAGGAGCGACCCAGGGATGTGTGTGCTTTGGGGACCTTTAACAGAATGTGACTGGCAGAACGGGTGTTGTATGTGGAGGATGAGGGCTGCAGTAGGTATCTCATATAGAGGGAAGTGGGTGTTATAAATAAGCATCAACCAGTGGGTCTTCTGATGGGTATACAGAGATGACCAGTTAACAGAGGAGTATAGAGTGCAGTGATGTGTCCCATAAGGAGCATTGGTGGCAAATCTGATGGCCGAATGGTAAAGAACATCTAGCCACTCGAGAGCACCCTTACCTGCCGATCTATAAATTACGTCTCCGTAGGGCCTCCCGGGTGGTGCAGTGGTCTAGGGCACTGCATCGCAGTGCTAGCTGCACCACCAGAGTCTCTGGGTTCGCGCCCAGGCTCTGTCGCAGCCGGCCGCGACTGGGGGGTCCGTGGGGCGACGCACAATTGGCCTAGCGTCGTCCGGGGTTAGGGAGGGTTTGGCCGGTAGGGATATCCTTGTCTCATCGCGCTCCAGCGACTCCTGTGGCAGGCCGGGCGCAGTGCGCGCTAACCAAGGGGGCCAGGTGCACGGTGTTTCCTCCGACACATTGGTGCTGCTGGCTTCCGGGTTGGAGGCGCGCTGTGTTAAGAAGCAGTGCGGCTTGGTTGGGTTGTGCTTCGGAGGACGCATGGCTTTCGACCTTCGTCTCTCCCGAGCCCGTACGGGAGTTGTAGCAATGAGACAAGATAGTAATTACTAGCGATTGGATACCATGGAAATTGGGGAGAAAAGGGGATACATTTAAAAAATAATAATAAAAATAAATTTACGTCTCCGTAATCTAGCATGGGTAGGATGGTCATCTGAATCAGGGTTAGTTTGGCAGCTGGGGTGAAAGAGGAGTGATTACGATAGAGGATTTAACCTTAGCCTGCCGCTTTGATATGTGCTGAGAGAAGGACAGTGTAACGTCTAGCCATACTCCCAAGTACTTGTATGAGGTGACTACCTCAAGCTCTAAACCCTCAGAGGTATTAATCACACTGGTGATCTTTATTTTGGAGGTGTTCAGAACACAGAAAGCTTGTTGGACACTAAGAAAGCTTTGTTGTAGAGCGTTAAACACAAAATCCGGGGAGGGGCTATCTGAGTATAAGACTATTGTCTGCATATAAATGGATTAGAGAGCTTCCTACTGCCTGAGCTATGTTGTTAATGTATATTTTTGAAGAGCGTGGGGTCTAGGATCGAGCCTTGGGGTACTCCCTTGGTGACAGGCAGTGGCTGAGTCAGCAGATGTTCTGACTTTATACACTGCACTGTTTGAGAGAGGTAGTTAGCAAACCAGGCCAAAGACTCTTCAGAGACACCAATACTCCTTAATCGGCTCACAGGAATGGAATGTTCTACCGTATCAAAAGCTTTGGCCAAGTAGAGAAAAATAGCAGCACAACATTGCTTAGAATCAAGGGCAATGGTGACATAATTTAGGACCTTTTTAAGGTTGCAGTGACACATTAATAAACCTGAGTGAAACCAGATTGCATACCAGAGAGAATACTATAGACATGAAGAAAGCCAGTCAGTTGATTATTGACAAGTTTTTCCAACACTTTTGATAAACAGGGCAACATAGAAATAGGCCTATAACAGTTAGGATCAGCTCGATCTCCCCCTTTTAAATAAAGGACACACCGTGGCTGCCTTCCAAGCAATGGGAACCTCCACAGAGAGAGACATGTTAAAAAGGTCAGAGAGATAGGCTTGGCAATGATGGGGGGGGTTTCCCTTGCTTGGAAGTCAGTCATGGTGCGTCCTTTATTTAAAAGGGGGAGAAAGGATCTAAACCATCTGACCCAGATGTTTTTTGGGGGTCAAGTTTAAGGAACTCCTTTAGCACCTCAGATTCAGTGACTGCCTGCAGGGAGAAACGTTGTAGCAGGGCATAGAAAAAGCGTGAGGAGCATCGGGGCTAGTCGCATTAGAAGGGGTGGGATATGAGGAAATGTTGGACTGGCAATGAGGCATGGCTGAGTCAAGTAGGAATCCTGACTCAATGAAGTGGTGATTAAAGAGCTCAGCCATGTGCTCCTTGTCAGTAACAACCACCTCATCAAAATTAAGGGACATGGGCAATTGTGAGGACAAGGGTTTATCCTCCAGGTCTTTAACCGTTTCCCAGAACTTCTTGGGGTTAGACCCACAGAGAGAGAACTGCTCCTTAAAGTAACTAACATTGGCCTTCCGGATAGCCTGAGTGCACTTATTTCTCATTTGCCTGAACGAGAGCCAGTCAGCCTGAGAATAACGTGTGCCGAGCCTTTCGCCAAATGGAATTTCTGAGGTGGAGTAACTCTGCCAGGTTACGGTCGAACCAGGGGCTGAACCTGTTTTTCAGTTTCATTTTCTTTATGGGGGCGTGTTTCTTAACAATACCACTGAAAATATAAAAAAGAAGGTCCAAGCATCTTTGACAGAGTGGGATCAAGCTGATTCTATACCAATTTACAGAGGCCAGGTCAGGAAGGAAGGCTTGCACAAAGTTTTTTAGCAAGCATCTATGACAAATCAGGACAGGTCGTTTCACTGAGCAGCCATTACGAACACAGGCTTAAAACAGTGATCACTAAGGTCATTCCAGAAGACACCAGACTGATACCTATTAGGATTATTTTTAAGGATAACATCAAGGAGAGTAGCCTTTTCTGGGTGTTTGAAGTCATACCTTGTGGGATTGGTAATAATTTGAAAAAAGATTTAGGAAGTTCCATTGCTTTAGGACTTTAGGTCAGGTGGTTTAAGCATGTCCCAGTTTAGGTCACCTAGCAGGGCACATTCAGACTTAGTGTAAGGGGCCAGGAGAGAGCTTAGGCAGGATACAGGTAGGCAGGTAGGATACAGGCAGGTAGGATACAGGTAGGCGGATAGGGTACAGACAGGTAGGATACAGGTAGGCAGGTAGGAGACAGGCAGGTAGGATACAGGTAGGATACAGGCAGGTAGGGTACAGGCAGTTAGGATACAGGCAGGTAGGATACAGGTAGGATACAGGTAGGATACAGGCAGGTAGGATACAGGCAGGTAGGATACAGGCCAGTGCTGAAGGTTGGCGATTACACCCAGCAACAGTCAACAAGAGTTATTTGAAAGTGTAATGCTTAAAACCAGCAAATCAAATTGTTTAGGGACAGACTGGGTGGGGACAACCGAGCACTGAAGGTGTTCCTTGGTAAAGAATGCCACTCCACCACCTTAGGAAGATCTCTCTTGCCCGAAAAAGGTTATAACCAGAAAGGTTAACATTAGTGTTCAAAACACTTTCCTAATGACCAAGACATCTGGATTGGAGATGTGAACCCACACTTTCAATTGATCAATTTTAGTTAAGATTCTAGTGTTAACGTGCTGAAAGCCAGGCTTTTGCGAGAGCAGAAATCAGTGAAACAGATATCAGAGCACAAGTCAGAATTGGGGCTAGCAACAGTAGATGGGCCAGGGTGTACATGCACATTTCCAGATATCATCAGCAGTAATACAATCAGGGCACGGCAGAGGACAGGGAGAGCTCTGCAGTGTTGATTTTTTTAATGACATTTGAATGTGCATCAGATGGCAACAAGATCATATTGTACAGCAGTTTCATTAGGTAACATGAATACAAAGCCGGCAAGAGGTGGTCAGAATAGGAAGAGAGGCAAGAGTCTGTGTAACCAATAGAGAGTCAGAGTCCCAAGTGTGGGAACAAACAGTCTGTTCCACAGTTGGGTAAACAAGCAAGTTCGTAGTCAACAAAGCATTCAGGAGTCATGAGGCAAATAGCATAAAGGCAAATTGCATAAAGCACAATAAAAAATAAAAAAGACTTGGGGCTAGCCATTGTAAGTTCAAAGAGTCACCTAACCCATCAAGATAACTTGAGAGAGTAGCTTTCATACATGAAGGGCACTTTTCAGCATTTGCTGTTTGATCGATGAGAATCTCCATATTGCAAATGTACGATCCCTTATTAGACGTCCGTTAATGTTTTCAAAATTCGCCGACAGCGGCGGGCCGTGCATCGGGGCCAGATCTTCCGGGAAGTCATCGAACGAAGTTTCTCGGACATTAGGTTTCCGTTTTAAAACATTTTCTAATTTTGGTCATTTTTCCGCTGTCCCGGTAAATTCCACCAGATGGCGAATGGAATCTTATTGTAAATGTACAAAACATCACCAATCACGACATGGCCATTTCTCCTAAAGGGAAAAGACTTTGAAGACGAAACTTGGTGAGCAAAGGTTTGGAATAATGGGCTGTTAGCCTTGAAAGAAGATGACTTTGAGGCCTCAACGCTTTTTGAGTTAAGGCCACTTTTCTGGGATTAAAGGTCAAAAATGAAAATAGAGCGCTAATTTGACCGCTTCACGTCAAAGTACATGAAGCTACTGTGTCAGGAAAAAAAGAACCAGCCATTTATCTATCGTAATTTAAGAGAAATCGTACAATGTACAATTGGTGATGGTCAAAGATATGTTTTCTTTATCCAAAAAAGTTACAGATCCAATTGCGGCGTGTTCAGATGAATCCGTTCAGGCGGGTTTCGGAGCTCTGCGAGATTTCTGTGATTTTCTGAAATCACACACACTCATTCAACCCTCATCACTTTCAGCTTTCTGTGTCAACCGGGCTGTTTCGAAGGGTTAAAAAGGTCAGATCTTTTCAAAACTTCATATGTGTGATTAGGCAACCCTCATGAACTGTAAATCAGTCATTTCTCCCAACAGAAGTCAAAGAAAAGCTCTCTCACACACACACACACACACACAAACACACACACACACAGACACACACACACACACACACACACACACACACACACACACACACAGCAAGGATGGAGTGACACAGTGCGGGGCTTAAAGCCTGCAATGGAATTACCATAATCTCAAGGCCGTGCCGAGTTCAATGAGATTCCCCGCTTGACCTTAGCTTGCTCGGCCTGAGCGCAGTGACTGTGAAAAAAAGTAGGCCCAAAATGAAGTCTGGCCCTAAATTTCAGGTGCTTTTGGGTGACACCGGGGGAACCGTTAGGGTTAGAAGCACAATTCAACCTCAGGAACGTTCCTGAGGTCCTTCCGATCTGTGCAATTCTAACCCTGGCATTAGCCCTTAACAGTGAAAAGAAGGTGTTTACATCAAACAGTTTTCAATGACTTCTCTCCCCATAGGAATACATTGCCTGCTCCCCTAAATTCAACCTGAAGCCTATGTGGGTTATGAATGCCTTATGAACCTGTCTTCGATGACAGTTCATCAGGCCACTATGAGGTCTACCTGTGTTGATTCTAAGCTTCCTGGAGCAACCGGAAGTGTTTAAATTCACCCTAAAGGTGTTTTGATGTACCAAACCTGCAGTTTGTGAAAATCACTGCATTCAACCCTGTGTAAATCAGTCAATTCTTAACGTAAAGACTTTAAACTCAGGATTCTGTAAAAGCCTACCCCATTGAGGATATGTATTTACTTTTGGCTTCCTGTGCCAACCGGAAGTGCCTTAAATTGGGGTCATAAATGCTGTTTCGAAGGGTTAAAAAAGTCACATCTTTCCAAAACCTCAGATGTGTGATTAGGGAACCCTCAGGAACTGTAAATCAGTAATTTCTCCCATCATATTTCATCATACATCACCAAATGGACATGATTAAATCAACACAACGAGCAATGGAGAGTGCCCGGCCATCCCGAGTTCATCGGGTCAGTCAATTTTGCATTTCTGCAGTATTTTTGAGCATGTCAAATTTGTGATGGTAAATGCCCATTGAAACATATTGCAAATGGACAGCCGTGCACCTGGTGATTAGAATGGGTTACCAGGAACACATTCCAAGTGTTTGTCAGGGTTTATGGTCACAAGCCAAATTTCTTCAGCCTCCTGAGATTGAAGAGGCACTGTTGCGCCTTCTTCACCACACTGTCTGTGTGGATGGACCATTTCAGTTTGTCTGTGATGTGTACGCCGAGGCCCTTAAAACGTTCCACCTTCTCCACTACTGTCCCTTCAATGTGGATAGGGGGGTGCTCCCTCTGCTGTTTCCTGAAGTCCACGATCATCTCCTTTGTTTTGTTGACGTTGAGTGTGAGGTTGTTTTCCTGACACCACACTCCGAGTGCCCTCACCTCCTCCCTGTAGGCTGTCTCTTCGTTGTTGGTAATCAAGCCCACTACTGTTGTCGTCTGCAAGCTTGATGATTGACAGGGAGGCGTGCATGGCCACGCAGTCATGGGTGAACAGGGAGTACAGGAGGGGGCTGAGCATGCACCCTTGTGGGGCCCCAGTGTTGAGGATCAGCGAAGTGAAGATGTTGTTTTCTACCTTCTCCACCTAGGGGCGGCCCGTCAGAAAGTCCAGGATCCAATTGCACAGGGCGGGGTTGAGACCCAGGGCCTCTAGCTTAATGATATGCTTGGAGGGTACTATAGTGTTAAATGCTGAGCTGTAGTCAATGAAAAGCATTCTTATTTTTTAATTTGACCTTTATTTAACTAGGCAAGTCAGTTAAGAACAAATTCTTATTTTCAATGACGGCATAGGACCAGTGGGTTAACTGCCTTGTTCAGGGGCAGAACGACATATTTGTACAATTTCAGCTCAGGGATTCGATCTAGCAACCTTTTGGTTACTGGTCCAATGCTCTAACCACCAGGCTACCTGCCGCCCATGCTCTGAGGACGCCGCTAGGGATGCCGTCTGGGCCGGCAGCCTTGCGAGGGTTAACACTTTCAAATGTCCTACTCATGTCGGCCACGGAAGAGAGGGGGGGGGGGGGGGGGCGCAGTCCTTGTTAGCGGGCCGCGACTGTGGCACTGTATTATCTTCAAGGCAGGCAAAGAAGGTGTTTAGCTTGTCTGGAAGCGAGACGTCGGTGTCCGTGACTGGACTGGTTTTTCTTTTTGTAGTCTGGGATTTTCTGTAGACCCTGCCACATACGTCTTGTGTCTGAGCTGTTGAATTGCGACTCCACTTTGTCCCTATACCGACATTTCACTTGTTTGATTGCCTTGTGGAGGGTATAACTACACTGTTTATAATCGGCCATATTTGTCACGTGTGCTCCCTCTCTGGTCTCTAGGTCACCAGGCTGCTCGTTATGGCGCACACCTGTCACCAGCGTTACGCGCATAATGACACTCACCAGGATTCCATCACCTCTTTGATTACCTGCCCTTTATATGTCACTCCTTTTAGTTTCTTCCCCAGTCGTCACTGTTTCTGTGTCTGTGTCATGTTGGTGCGCTGTTCGTGTTTCTTGTTGTGTTCATTTATTAATTAAATGTATTCACTCCCTGAACTCGCTTCCCGACTCTCAGCGTACAATGTTACACTATTCCTAGTCCTCTTTCCATGGTTAAATGCAGTGGTTCGCGCTTTCAGTTTTGCGCAAATGCCGCCCTCCATACATGGTTTCTGATTAGGGTAGGTTTTAATAGTCACAGTGGGTACAACATCTCCAATGCACTTCCTTATAAACTCGCTCATCGAGTCAGCATATAGATCAATGTTATTCTCTGAGGTTGCCTGGAACATTTCCCAGTCCGCGTGATCAAAATAATCTTGAAGCGTGTATTCCGATTGGTCAGATCAGCTTTGAAGGGTTCTAGTCATGGGTACATCTTGTTTGAGTTTCTGCCTATAAGACGGTAGGAGCAAGATGGACTCGTGGTCTGATTTGCCGAAGGGAGGGCCTTGTATGTGTCGTGGAAGTTAGAGTAGCAGTGATCGAGTGTTGCAATCAATATGCTGATAGAATTTAGATAGCCTTCTTCTCAAATTTGCTTTGTTTAAATCCCCAGCTACAATAAATGCATCCTCAGGATATATGGTTTCAAGTTTACATAGAGTCCAGTGAAGTTCCTTGAGGGCCGTCGTGGTGTCTGCTTGAGGGGGTACATACACAACTGTGACGATAACTGACAAGAATTCTCATGGGAGATAATATGGCCAGCATTTGATTTTAAAGAAATCTAGGTCGGGTGAGCAGAAGGACTTGAGTTACTGTATGTTGTTATGATTACACCATGAGACATTAATCATGAAGCATACACCCCCGCCCTTCTTCTTCCCAGAGAGGTGTTTCTCTGTTGGCTCGATGCATGTAGAAGCCCGGTGGCTGAACCTACTCCAACAACGTATCCCGAGAGAGCCATGTTTCCGTGAAACAGAGAATATTACAATCTCTGACGTCTCTCTGGAAGGCAACCATTGCTCTAATTTTGTCAAGAAACTGGACATCGGCGAGTAGTATACTCGAAAGCGGTGGGATATGTGCACGCCTACGGAGCCTGACCAGGAGGCCGCTCCGTCTGCCTCTTCTGCGGCGATGTTGTTTTGGGTCGGCCTCTGGGATTAGATCCACTGTACTGGGTGGTGGTTCGAACAAAAGATCCGCTTTAGGAAAGCCGTATAACTGGTCATAATATTGGTAAGTTGACGTCACTCTTATGTCCAATAGTTCTTCTCGGCTGTATGTAATAACACTTAAGATTTTCTGGGCTAACAATGTAAGAAATAAAAAACATTAAAAAAAACAAAATACTGCATAGTTTCTGGACCTCACTTTATATGCGCAGAAAGCTACATTTATGTGTTAATCTACAAAGCCCTTTTTCGGTAAACTCCCTCTTTACCTCTGCAGTCTGGTCTTCACCACCAGCAGTTACCATACCCGGTCTGCTAGATGGTTGCTACTTAAAGTCCCCAGGACATTTCCAGTAAAACTCTGAAGGTCATGTGCAGGCATGTATGTTAAAGTGGAATTACCAGACACAGCAACAGACACTGGAGCTATTTTACATCTACGAATGTGTACAAAAAATGTAAGAATGAGTGAAATCATTAGATGCTTTATGCAACTCCATGACATTTTCATGAAGGAGTTGCCAATTGAGGTATCGGTATTTAAAGTATCGGTTTTCACACTATGTATGTGTTTAATAAAATATTTATTAAAATGACTAGATGGTAAGGATATTGCTGCTTGTTATTCTCTGATCCACCTCTACGCAGACGACACCATTCTGTATACTTCTGGCCCTTCTTTGGACACTGTGTTAACTAACCTCCAGACGAGCTTCAATGCCATACAACTCTCCTTCCGTGGCCTCCAACTGCTCTTAAATGCAAGTAAAACTAAATACATGCTCTTCAACCGATCGCTGCCCGCACCTGCCCGCTCGTCCAGCATCACTACTCTGGACGGTGCTGACTTAGAATATGTGGACAATTACAAATACCTAGGTGTCAGGTTAGACTGTGAACTTTCCTTCCAGACTCGCATTAAGCATCTCCAATCCAAAATTAAATCTAGAATTGGCTTCCTATTCCGCAACAAATCATCCTTCACTCATGCTGCCAAACACCCTCGTAAAACGGACTATTCTACCGATCCTTGACTTCGGCGATGTCATTTACAAAATAGCCTCCAACACTCTACTCAACAAATTGGATGCAGTCTATCACAGTGCCATCCGTTTTGTCACCAAGCCCCATATACTACCCACCACTGCGACCTGTATGCTCTCGTTGGCTGGCCCTCGCTACATATTGGTTCGCCAAACCCACTGGCTCCAGGTCATCTATAAGTAATGCTAGGTAAAGCCCCACCTTATCTCAGCTCAATGGTCACCATAGCAGCACCCACCCATAGCATGCACTCCATCAGGTATATTTCACTGGTTACCCCCAAAGCCAATTCCTCCTTTGGTTGCCTTTCCTTCCAGTTCTCTGCTACCAATGACTGGAATGAATTGCAAAAATCACTGAAGCTGGAGACTCATATCTCCCTCACTAACTTAAGCATCAGCTTTCAGAGCAGCTCACAGATCATTGCACCTGTACATAGCCCATCTGTAAATAGCCCATCCAACTACCTCATCCCCATATTGTTATATATTTTTTTGCTCCTTTGCACCCCAGTATCTCTACTTGCACATTCATCTTCTGCACATCTATCACTACAGTGTTTGATTGCTAAATTGTAGTTACTTCGCCACTACGGCCTATTTATTGCCTTACCTCCCTAATCTTACTTAATTTACACACACTGTATATAGATTTGTTTTCTATTGTTATTGACTGTATGTTTGTTTATTCCATGTGTAACTCTGTGTTGTTGTTTGTGTACCACTGCTTTGCTATATCATGGCCAGGTCGCAGTTGTAAATGAGAACTTGTTCTCAACTGGCCTACCTGGTTAAATAGAGGTGAAATAAAAAATAAAAACATCCTGTAAAAGGATATCAGAATTCTAAATTGTTAACTACGTTTCTATTATGAGAATAAACAGATGGAGTATATACGTTTTACTATGGCATAAATTAAACAATTGTTAAAATCCACTTAAGTCGTAAATGCTATTTTTATCACCCTGCCAATGAGGAACTATTGTCGTTCCCAGACACTTCCGCCCAAATGAGCGTGCCTGGGGAGGAGCTTACAGAGCAATATAAATATTGTGTTTCCCCACGGACAATAAAAGACAGAGCACCAAAATGGCTACCTCCTTACTTCGTCTAGGACGACTGGGGTCTCTCAAGGTACAATTCGTTGTTTATTGTCTAAACATGTTTTTCTTCAGTTGTCATTTCGATTATTTTACAAAGAAGATTTTCGTTCGATGATTGGTTTGTACAGTAATCAACGTGTCGTAACCGTTTTCTTTTAACATTAGCTAGCGTCCTTCTGTCCTGTTGATCGGAGTAGCAGGACTGCTAGCTGTATTTACCTTCCTCTACATCTCATGTTTTGAGACTATGCTTCATCTCTGGCGTTTTATTTAGTCACAAATTGTGCTGATGACATTCATAATGCATAGTAAAAATACGTGCTCATTAATCAGAATTAAGCTAGATATTTAGGTTACGTAGTTAACTAGCTAACACATTGAATAACTTAAGTCAAAATTTGCTTCGCCTGGTCCCATTGTCAAGCTTGAAACGTTTGGCAGACAATTCCAGAAGGAGCTGGCAAGAGGGCATAAATAGACTGGAACACAGGGCTAGGCTAATGAATCCTGAATTTACAATATAAAACAATGGTATGTATTTCTTTCTGTTTAGGTTCTCCAGAAAGAGACCTGGAGTCTTTTGAGGAGCTCCTCTGCCGCGGCATTCTGCACCAAGGCTGAGGAGCCAAAGAAAGCTGTTAAAAAGGCAACGGCTACAAGTAAGAGTGCAGCTATTTATACTTTCCCCCCTTCATTTACGTTAATATGTTCTATTCTCCCCCTAGGTAACAGTAACGCCATTTCTCTCTTGGGTATAGCCCACACTTGGAGTCTCAGGTATAGCCCACACTTGGAGTCTCAGGTATAGCCCACACTTGGAGTCTCAGGTATAGCCCACACTTGGAGTCTCAGGTATAGCCCACACTTGGAGTCTCAGGTATAGCCCACACTTGGAGTCTCAGGTATAGCCCACACTTGGAGTCTCAGGTATAGCCCACACTTGGAGTCTCAGGTATAGCCCACACTTGGAGTATCTCCCTGATGTGCCAATACAACCACATCCCGGAATCTTACAGATTGACCATTTTCTAAAGCCAATTGTACTTCTCTTTTAAACATTTGCTTGATTGCACTGGAACTGGGTTTAAGGATGCATTAACTGGTTAACAAACAGTCCAAAAAAATTCCCAAACAGTCAAATGATGTGACCAACAGGAAATACTATAAGATATCTCTATATAATGACTAGATGCATATTTTTCCGCCCTAACAATGGTAGTCGTCCCAAGGCTGGAAGGCAGGTGACATAGAAACGCATTGGGCTTGATTTGGACAGATTTTGGGCAAGAGTCAAATATCTCGCTTTGTCTCGTCTCTGATACTATGCATGCATACAAGGACCAGACAATTTTCATCAAGAGCTTTTAATTGGAAACATGCAACAATAGCAAGCCTGTCGTCTAACAGTCAAAAAGATTTAGCCTAGTATTGAACATGTAGCTCCTGTAATGAAGCAGGTAATGAAAAGTAATTTTCAAACATTTGCCAAAATGCAATTTAGTGGAAAACACCATTCTAAACCTAATGCTAGTAGTTGTGACAGAGATTAACTTCTCTGTTAGAAACTTAGAAAGAGGGGGAATCTAACAACAACTAGGATGGGTTGCTAATATGATTAGGATTGTGCCTTCGGCTTCTGGACAACAGAAGAAAGTGCATATAAAAACCAGATAAGGAGAGAAATGCTGGTTAAGGGCATCAGGAAGTCTTTATAAAATAATTTCTATTGATGGATTTTCTCAAGGCTACTTTTCCAAGGTAAGACATAACTCATTATTTGAAGTAAAGCTTTCAGACATTTCCTGCCTCAAGCTCACATTGCAAAGTGGTGGGTGATACGTAGATAGCATGCCTACCGTTGACTATAGCCCATGCACTAATGGCAAATGGGAGGCGCGCTTTAGTTATGAGTTTGACAAATAAAAATAGTGCCTATTTTATCGTGTCCATCAAAGTTTAACATGCGATTGCATTTAGAAATTGTATTTGTTGCGCAATGATGGGGCTTACAAAAGCATGTTTCACTCCAGTGAGGAGCTACTCTGGCGCTGTCTGACAGGTGGTAGGCTATTATGCTCCTCAAACTAAATAAATAAGATGCGTGATGACTAATGAAAATACATGCACACCAATTTCATCCCATAAAATTATGGAAATCAACCTATAGACCGATAAGCATTAACCGGTCAAAATGTATTTTTAGCAGCTAACCGATTTAACTGTTAACATCCCTAACAGGGATGTATCATAAGAATCTAGAGAATGTAAAATTACAATGGTTAAACTGTAGTGCCACAGTAGCTTTGGTGTCAGGAGTTTTCTGTGTTTGCCATAGGTGCTTTTATTTGGAGACAAGCCTCCTGGTTGTGAGGAACATACTGATTAGGCTATATACTATTACATTTTTTTGTGTAACCTGTTCCATTGACCATTTCCTCATCCCTAGAGACCTCAGAAGAGAGGGCTGCACTACAAGCCTACAACACCACGGTTGCCTTCCCCGTTAAGCTTTCAGCCTCAGGACTTTCCCCAGCACAGGCTCTAGGTGAAATTGAATCAGTGGCTAGCCCCGTCACTGCTGAAACAATAATAGCCGCAGCTGCAGAACCAGCTACCTTTTCCACTTCTGCAAGCCATATTGACTCTATGCCTGCTGAAACTGCTGTGGCTGAAGAAACTGCTAGTTCTGCTGTAGATGTGGCCGCTCCAGTCATAGCGGTGGCTAAGTCTGCCCCTGCTTCTGAGAGTGTTGCAGAGATCACATCCCTTGTCACAGAGGAGGCCGCAGCACCAGAGACACCAGTAGTAGAATCCACTACGCCAGTTGCAGAGGCTGCTCCAGTTGCTGAGGCTGTTGCCAGTGAAGCCACCCCAGTTGAAGTAGTCGTGGCAGAGGCACCTTCAGTAGCGGAGGCTTTCGCCGAACCTGCTCCAGTCGCTGACATTGCTGCTCCCGTCGTCGATTCTGCTCAACCTGTAATCAACGCTGTCACGGATGCCGCTCCCCCAGTTGCTGAGCCTGTCGTTGCTGCCAGTGATGAAGCTCCCGCGCCAGAAGACATTCCAGTTTCAGCCTCTGCCGATCCACCTGTAGTTGATGCTGCAGCCTCCACTGAACCTGGAGCCCCAGCCGTTGAATCCTCATCCAGTGATTCTGACTCCGACTCTGACACCGACTCTGATGATGAGATGTCCGAAGTGAAATCAAAGGCAAAACCAGATATCTTAGCAGAAAAAAAGAAAGACGCAGAAAAGGAAGCAGTGGCTTTGCCCAGCGATGCTGAGGTGGCAGTGCCGTCTGATGCCATCCTTGTGGCCACTGCTAAAGCTGTGCAAGAAGCTACACGTGCAGCGCCTCTGAACGCCATTCCTGAAACTGTCAAGGAAGAAGCACCAGAAGTTGTAGCCGAAGCAGCATCAGAAGTCACCAAAGAAGTTCAAGCGACCGCTTCAGAAGTTGCAAGTGCTGAGCTGGTTGACCCCACCTCTGTCCTGGAAGCAGCCCCAGTGAAAGCTACCCTGGAAGTTGGCCCTGAAACTGCCCCTGCTACAAGTTTTGAGGAGCTAGTAGACTCTGCCCCTGAGATCGCTAGTGTACCCAAAGAGATTTTTGCAGAAGCTGCTCCAGAGGTTGAAGTGACGCCTCCAGAAGTCACAGCTGCACTAGAAGTCACTCCAAAAGTTGTACCGGAAGCAGCAGAAGAAGCATCTAAAGCTGCCCCTGTAGAAATTGCTGCTGAAACCCCTGTTGAACCTACGGCGGAAGATGCAGCGGCCGTTGCTAAAGCTGCCCCAGTTGAAGCCGCAGCAGAGGTGCTGGTAGACATCGTCCCTGTAGTGGCTGAAGCCACAGGAGAGGAGCTGATAGACAACGCCCCTGTAGTGGCTGAAGCCGCAGGAGAGGAGCTGATTGCAGAGGCCCTGGCTGAGGCAGAACCGAATGAGACATCAGAGGGTATACACAACACCTCGTCTAACTCCTACTCTTTCTCTCCTCTGTGGACTTTTCCAACCACAGATGGCCATATTTCTTTAAAATGTCCCTCATCGCATCACATGACTGGTTCGGCTTTAGCTGTAGCTTCTACCTTTTTTTGCAGTCATTTTCTTTTGCCATTTAATTGACTGTAGCTATCTTTATTGCCAGTCATAATGCAAAATGTGTAAGGCAAAATTCTTAAGTGAAAGTATACTCATTTCACACAACGTGATACTTTAGCTACTTCAGCCAAGTGTGAGACGCATGTTTGAATTGGATGCTTTTCACCTTAGCTCTGCTTGCTTGCCTTGCAATTGAACTCTCTTGTTATATACTGAGGGTTCCCAGTTGGTACTTTGGGTCTGTGTATTTGCTTATTTTATTTACAAAAGCTTTGCCTTTTTAATACCTTGCCTGCACTGTGCCTCGAGAGGTTCATACTGTGAATGTTTGGAGGACACTGCGATGCATGGTATTTGACTGGCTCGTGTTGGAATCTTCACACAAACAAAAACCTAAACTAATCCTGCCCTGTTTCCTCCCCTCACTCTTATGACTCGTGATCTCCCAGATGGAGCACTCCTGCTCTGTCCATATGTCTCACCTTTCTTTCTCCATCTCTACTCCCAGGGTGTTTTGATTTTATTTACTGTATTTGGTATATATTATTCTCTCATGTCCATTGACACGTATGTATTCGGATTCTGGGTTGTATGCTATGGTGTACATGCTAAATGCTAAGGCGTACTGTACATGCTAAATGCTAAGGTGTACAGTACATGCTAATGGTAACGTTACAGTGAACCATTCTCCCACCCTTGACTCCAGCTTGAAGAACCAAAGCTGGGAGTGATCACGCATTGGTCTCCTTTCACTTCTTTCTCTCTTACTCTGGGCTTGTGTGGATATGCATGCTATCAATTAATGAAAATGTCTGTATATGCACATGAGGTGGAAGGTGTCATTTTGCGTATGACCGTCACCTAACTTATTTCAGTGTGATTGGACCTGTTAACCCTCTATTTAAGCCTGCCGTTTCAAATAGGCGGGTTGCCCCCAACAAGTCAGCTTACAATATTGCAGTAGTATTTTAATAATGGTCTGGCTATTGTCCAATTTGGTATTTTGAATATAAAAACATGACAACCAGTATATAATACCTTATTTCATATGGTCAAGAATAATCCTACTTCAAGGATAATACATTTATTTTTACATGCTTCCCAATTGACAATGTCTCATTCATGCTACTGCCAAAGTTATATTTGTATGCCAGTTTAATTTTCTAATTGGCTGTTAGTGCCCTTTTGCTATCCTCATTCTCCCCTTCCTTCCCAGAAGGTTGTGCTGTAGACAATAGATGCTAAGGCCATTCACATCAGCCTGTCTCCAGGCTCTATAGGTGGGGGTACATCCTTAACACTAGAAAAATTACTTTTGTCAAATGGGTGGGAATATTTAAATGTATACTTAAAAAAAAAAAAGACATTTTTAAGGGAAGTAAATGCTGTCATGTATGGGCATCACTTTTTGTGACTATACTTTTAAAACATATTTTCTATTCCTTATGAGAATGGTTGTCTGCTCGATTTTGACAGTTGACGGGGTTCCCGAATAACACTCTAAAACCAAATGGAACTCGCCAATTTGCAAACCGCCTATTTCTACCTTTTGGGTTCTGGTTTTATTTAACCAAACTCCAGGTCAGTCAGGGTACCCAATACCCTTATGTCTGTGCTGTGTCTTATACCCGTCTCTGTGTTCTACCACCTTCAGAGGCGGCAGCTGCACCTCCAGAGCCAGCCCCCGAGCCTTTCGACAACAGCACTTATAAGAACCTCCAGCACCACAACTACAACCACTACACCTTCGCAGACTTGGACCTGGAGATGGCCAAGTACCGTCTGCCCCAGCCCTCCCCCAGGCACTGAGACAGACTGGAACCCAGGCCCCATGTCCGCAGACAGCATGTCCCTGATCCCGCTGACCACCCCATATCTTTATTAGAATAATAATGATTTTGCCTTGTACTTTATGATCCCTAAGATGTGCTTGTAATTCTGTTTATAAGAAATCGTATATTAAACTACACAAAAGGGATCTGAGGCGTTGAGATTTTGTATTGTTTAAGGTTTTTCTCTCGTTTTTAATAAGGGGAAAATATCTAACATTGATTCTTTGCCCGGGTCATTTGAAAAGTGCTGTATATGCAAATATTTTTAATTTACGGTCTATTTTAATGACTCCCGACTTAGACTCTGTCTGATCGTTCAGGACACATCCTGTTGACCTAATTATCACAGCAGTACAATCACAACACTACACATCTGAGAATGGATCTTCTTTGTCTGTAATAATACATTACCCACCAATGTGGGAGGAGGATAAAGCTCCTTGTAAAAGTCACAATGTCAAGTTAATTACATTATTTCATTGTTATAACAGGCTTTTCATTTTGCTTTGCCCAAGATTAAAGAGCAGCAGTGGTTTAGATTTTGCCAGGCATTCCACCAGCAAGATAGGGGGGTAGGCCGTCAGTGTAAATGAGAATTTGTTCTTAACTGACTTGGCTAGTTATATCAAAAAAAAAGATGCATATATTTGGGGCAAGAACAAGGCACACCAGACGTCACATCTCCTCCCCCTCTCTATAAATATTCATGAGCCAAATATCCTGCGTGACCATGCGCGATGACGCAGCACGACAACTGCGGATCCCGATTGCTGCAGCCGCTTGTCAGTGTGACGAAGATTGGCACTCAGGTAAGCTGTCACTCAAAATCTTCTTTTTCCGTTCCCTATCAATCAAACAATCTGGGCCGCACAGAATAATGCCTAGGGCAAAAACCCGGGAGGTAGGGAGGCCAGTGGAGTTCATGTAGCATTGAATAGATGGCCGGAGCCAAGGAAGATGGAAATTACCCGAGAAAAAAATGTCGGCGTTCTAGGGGGGGTGGGAAAGAAGGATTCTGAAAAAGCAAGGGCGAGAGCTAGATGCAAGGCCCCAGCCAGTTTACCCCTTCCAGTTGAATTGCGAGTGGCACAGGGGAGGGATAGGCAGCTGTCGCTTGCTTGCTTGTTGTGGGCAAGATTTTAGAACTAAAATTAGAAACGAATATTTATAAATGATTTAACGAATAGTAATAATATTTTAATACAATGTCAATGCATATTGGATGAAATACTCGTTTATATACACTTTAATTCAGCAGCATTTTATGTCACTTTACTGTATTTTCGCGCAGCTACCTGTGAAAGTGGTAGCTAATCCGTCTCAGACACCGCTGTAAATATGGCTCTTCTGCTAACTTCACTATTGCAAACTAACGTTTAAAACAAGGACTCTTCAGTTGGTGTCGTGGCCATGAAGAGAGTTGATGCATATTACATTTAGTACACATTTGAGGCTGTTATCGCGTAATTTAGTGGGCAAAAGAAAATTCGCAATTTATTAGCTAGTAAGCTAACTAGCTAGATAGTTGCTTTCGTAAATAAACTAACGTTAGCTATTTTGTTTAGCGACCTTGTCTGAACAAGTAAACATCGCAATACATGTAGTTAAGTTTTCTGAAACTGAATTTTTACTACACTGAATTGTCTCACTCGACAGCTTTCCTTCATATGATTGAAAGCTAATCCAATAATTGCTTGCTATTGCTAACCATCAAGAAGCTAGTTGGCTTTGTTGCTGCGAGAATGGCAGCGATAAAAGCAAATCGGTTTAACATGGTGGGTGTGTGCCATCAGTTAAGACCATAGACATTAACCTGGTTTAATTATATGACATGTATGATGCTCATCGATTCGCAACATTGTTGTATCCTTGCACACGAACATAGGTCAAAGACTTACACAAAGCAGTACATTTCGAATGCCAGCGTATAAACTTCATACATTTTGTTCCCTAAGCCTTTTATATGTAAATATACATACATGTTTCATTCTCGTTGGATGAAGACCTTACAGTCAAATAGGTAGCTGCATTATCGTGTATATTATTGCACTACAGGGAGTAGATAATCTCTGTCAGAGCAATCCAGCATTGCCATGTTCTATTCATAAACATGGAAATTAATCAAGTATAAAAGTGGAATGTAATCGTGTTAAGGCCATTAAAAACATTCATATTTATATGGTTTAGACTACAATAAGGATCAAATATTTATAGCACTTGGTCTTTCAAAGAGTGAAAAATAATTCAATAGATTTTCACTGTAGTTAAGCAATTTACCTCAACCCGTCTCCATAGTGCAGTATTAGTCAATATTGTTTACCAAACACAAATGTCCGTTTTTGTAACTTGTCCTGTTTTCAAATAATCTCCATTTATCATGAAGAGTAATTTATACAATAAAAGCCTTTTTTAATTCTCAACAGTGTGTGGATCTATGTGTCTTTCTAGGTCCGCCAACATGATGGCTGCCCAGTCGGATTCCATAGACAAGTACCTGGAGGGAGAGCAGCAGGTGGGTCAGAAGGACACATTTAGTCTGAGGCTCAGTTTTGCGGCCTACTTAAACGACGACCATGGGTGTAAGGGAAGATTTTAAGTTCTTGAGTTGCTTATTTGAAGTTTGGATTTAAAAAAAAAAAGTAGAACTACTGTAATTTTTTCCTGCAGAATGTTTTTGGGTGTATTGTAATTCCTTAAATGATTTATTAGAATTTATTTAGAATGTATTGCCAAAACTACGGATGAGCAGCTTCTAACCCAAGCCATAAGGCTGCTGAACAATTAATCAAATGGCTACCCGGACTATTTGCATTGACCCCTCCCCCCTTTGTTTTCACACTGCTGCTACTCGCTGTTTATTATCTATGCATAATCACTTTACTGCTACCTACATGTACAAATGACCTTGAGTAACCTGTACCCCTGCACATTGACTTTGTACCGGTACCCCCTGTATATAGCCTCGTTATTGTTACTTAAAAAAAAATATTTTACATTAGTTTATTCATTAAATATTTTCTTAACTCTATTTTCTTAACTGCATTGTTGGTTAAGGGCTTGTAAGTAAGCATTTCACAGTAAGGTCTACCTACACCTGTTGTATTTGGCGCATGTGACAAATAAGATTTTATTTCGATTTGAGAAAATGGTGAGGACATATCAATGTTGAGGTTTTCCTGCTCTAGCAAACAAGTCTTTTTCAGCACATTTGCTCTCAATCAAAGCCATTGTTGGTTCAATCACATGGCTGGAGATGGGATTTATGTTCTTGGAAGTGAGCCTGGCTAGCTGCTGGTAGGCAGTGTGAAAATATGAGAGGAGGAGCACGTTGGCTTCCAATCACTGAAGGTGTCTGAATTAATTCGCTCAAAGACAAGCTTGGTGTAGCTATCGGTAATGGGTAAACATGATATGCCACGACTCATGTTTCTATTCTACTCCTGTCCAAAGAGACACTGACAACCTCTGTATCATTCACCCATTTGAGAATAATTTAGCTAGGCTATTTCCTTCCATTGTGTACTGAGAAAACAGTCCTCCAACCTATTACCAATGCCAACAAGACCAATCTTCTCATGGCTTATTTAGTAATTGTTGAGGCAGGGTTCTGAGCGTTACCTAACCACTACTATTGCTCCTCACTCTGCTTTCATCTCATCTCCCTCGCTTCCGTTTCTCTCCAGATGCAGGGGGTGGAGCAGGCAGACGGTGAGGAGGGTTTGGATGCAGCCTCCAGTCCAACCCCCACTGAGCCCCAGACCCCCATGGATGTAGATAAGGCTTCCATATACCGGTACACCCCCTGACTCTGTTGACCCCCTGACAAAGCTTTGGTCAACGCCCACCTCAATTACTTTCAAAAAGGAAATGCTGCTGTCAGTCGTAGATGTTGTCGGGGCTTTATGTGCCCTACTAACGAAAATATAGAGTTAACACGGCCACGTGTAACATAAAAGTAAAATTATGGCAATTTAGTGATGTCTCTTCGTGTGTCTGTGTGTGTTGTTGCAGGCATCCCTTGTTTCCTCTCCTGGCCCTGCTCTTTGAGAAATGTGAGCAGTCTACGCAGGGCTCAGACTGTGTCACGTCAGCCAGCTTCGACGTGGACATTGAGAACTTTGTCCGCAGCCAGGAGAAAGAGGGCAAAGCCTTCTTCAGTGAGGACCCTGATCTGGACAATCTGGTGACCTCATTTGCTGTTAATATTCTTTGAATGATTTTCCATCACAATGACCTCTAGTGACACTATTCATACATTTATGCAAATGACACATGGAAAGTGAGCTACTGTTTCGTTGGCGCTGTTTGATGAAGCCAGTTGGCCACACATAAACATTACAACAGCCTTATACTAAAGTATCTACCAGTGGAATAAATTGTGTATTTACTATAAGACTACTATGCACATGCCATTTTCAATGCAAACGTCCTGGCCTCTCATAACTCCTCTCTCTGACCTGACCTTTGACCCCTAGATGGTGAAGGCCATCCAGGTGCTGCGGATCCACCTGCTGGAGCTGGAGAAGGTCAGCGACCTGTGTAAGGACTTCTGCAGCCGCTACATCTCCTGTCTCAAGACCAAGATGAACAGCGAGACACTGCTGAGTGGAGAACCTGGCAGCCCCTACTCATCTGGACAGGGTTTCTCCCCCACCAAGATCCAGGTACACACACCCTGCCATACAGATATATATTTGCTGCCGTCATACACACCCATTATGAATCCACAATAAACACACCCTTGTATACTGCAATACACACACCCTTGTATACTGCAATACACACACCGTTGTATACTGCAATACACACACCCTTGTATACTGCAATACACACCCTTGTATACTGCAATACACACACCCTTGTATACTGCAATACACACACCCTTGTATACTGCAATACACACCCTTGTATACTGCTATACACACACTGAATCTGTAAAACATAGATCACACCTTGCCTATTATATACACACATATATACACACATGATGCTATATACACAGACTATTGACTGTGAAGACTCCGTTTAACCTCTGTGTGTGTGTGTGTCGTGCAGACGTCCAGCTCTTTCACAGGAACCCTCAGTCCCCAGGGGATTGTGGTGCCAGCATCGGCCCTGCAGCAAGGCAACGTAACCGTGACAACTGTCAACCCCACACAGGTTATAGCAGGTATGTCACCCTGGCATACAACAACCACAGGTAGAGCCTCAGACACCAACCCCCACCTCAATAGGAATCATAGGGGCGGTTTCCCGAGCACAGATTAAGTTTAGTCCTGGATTATATTTCAATGGAGAGTCCAGGACGAGCGAGGCTTAATCTGTGTGCCGGAAACCGGCCCTTAGCGTACATCTGTCTGTTTCTGTACCAGCAGTTTATGAAAATAAATAAGGACTAGTCTGAAAGCATTGTTGGGTCCTTGTGTTTCCTCCAGGTGGCACAGTCTACCAACCAGTTACAGTAGTCAACACACAGGGCCAGGTGGTGTCACAGACCCTCTCGCCCCAGACCATACGTATCCAGAACACACAGGTAAGACACACAAACACATCTGGAGGCTGACATTTACTGCCCGCGGAACAGCACCCCCCCACGCTGCCCGCTGACCAGCCCCCCTCCCACGCTGCCCGCTGACCAGCCCCCCTCCCACGCTGACCAGCCCCCTCCCATGCTGACCAGCCACGCTGCCCGCTGACCAGCCCCCCTCCCACGCTGCCCGCTGACCAGCCCCTCTCCCCCGCTGATCAGCCCCCCTCCCCCGCTGCCCACTGAACAGCCCCCCTCCCACGCTGCCCACTGAACAGCCCCCCTCCCCCGCTGACCAGCCCCCCTCCCACACTGCCCACTGAACAGCCCCCCTCCCACGCTGACCAGCCCCCCTCCCACGCTGAAAAGCCCCCCTCCCACGCTGACCAGCCCCCCTCCCACACTGCCCGCTGAAAAGCCCCCCTCCCACGCTGACCAGCCCCCCTCCCACGCTAAAAAGCCCCCCTCCCACGCTGAAAAGCCCCCCTCCCACGCTGACCAGCTCCCCTCCCACGCTAAAAAGCCCCCCTCCCACGCTGAAAAGCCCCCCTCCCACGCTGACCAGCCCCCCTCCCACACTGACCAGCCCCCCTCCCACGCTGCCTACTGACCAGCCCCCCTCCCACACTGCCCGCTGACCAGCCCCCCTCCCCCGCTGACCAGCCCCCCTCCCCCGCTGACCAGCCCCCCTCCCACACTGACCAGCCCCCCTCCCACGCTGCCTACTGACCAGCCCCCCTCCCACACTGCCCGCTGACCAGCCCCCCTCCCACACTGCCCGCTGACCAGCACTCCTCCCACGCTGACCAGCCCCCCCCCCTCCCACTCTGCGTAAATGTGAAAGAATATAGAAACCTAACTGTATCTCTCTTCAGCTCCAGCTGCAGCTCAACCAGGACCTGAGTTTCTTCAACCACGACGACAGCTCACCCAAGAACAAGCGTGGCGTTCTTCCCAAACAAGCCACCAACGTCATGCGCTCCTGGCTCTTCCAGCACATCGGGGTGAGTCGAACACAGGCACACTCTATAGGTTTACAACCTGGAATGATTCTGGGATTTGATTGGCTTGCAGTACAAGATGAAAACACTAACTACTTAAAGGAAAGGTTCACCCATTTTGAACGTTATATTGTTTTTGTACATCTCTGAGTGATGTTCTATCTATTCCCCTGGGTCATTTCATGTTTTCATTTGTAGCTTGAGTTATTGGCATTTTTTAAGCAGGCAGAAACCCAGCCAGTATCACGTAGTATTGTGACGAAGTCTCTCTCACTATACTGGAATACGACTTTTAGATGGGAAAACGTCTATCAAACATGTCAGATTTCAATACTGGTCGATGTCATAACTCTGGAGGATGTCTTCTCTCGTATGAGCCTATGATCGTATTTTTGCGATACTCCTACCTCGAGAAATGTGTAATTTAAGCACATTTCTCCTTTGTCTGCCTCTTCAGTCCTGGGTGCAATGCATGGTGCCGTTGCCAGAGATATTATAGAAAAGAGATAGTAATCCAATGAATGAAGGAATGAGTTAATGCCCCACCCAGCAGACTGTCGACCAATTGCGTTCACGTTGTCATGCTGCGTCACGCGGTTGCCAAGCTAATCGTCACACAATTCCTTCTCAAAGTCAGTGTATGTCGAAAAATTTTCCTATTTTCCTCGAAAGTACGTAATGTTACGATTCCAAAGCTACACGATACTACAGATAGCAAGTTAATTATCTCGGGAAAAATGTGTAAAGTTGTACATCTTGTTGATGAAATTCGTGCTAATATTTGGGTTTTGACCCAGTGTCCAATAGACTCCCATTCACTCCTGTCCCAGAATGGTTCAGATTGCACACGCAACCCATTGACGTAGCATGGGCTACGTTTCCCATCTCCTCAAAAGTATTTCTGCCTTTGAAAATGTCAGACTCCACTCTGTGAGTAACGTTACATGCTGATATGTTCTTTGGTATTATTGTGTGTAGCTAGCTAGCTGGCCAGCCCATAGAGAGAGCATTTCATTGTGGATTTGAGCTGCAACAGATTTCCACAAATATTTTTCCCTGTTGCTACCAACCTTATTATGAGGCAAAATGAAGCATTTGTTCACAAGTTCTTAATATTGTTATTTAACACTGTAAATTATAGGAATTAGTGGTTTTGGGTGGATTTTTCCTTTAATGACTGTTGTCTTATTTCTATAGCACCCCTACCCCACAGAGGATGAGAAGAAGCAGATCGCTACCCAAACTAACCTAAGCCTCCTCCAAGTCAACAACTGGTGAGTTACATGAACCCATGCCACACTACCATGAACTATCACCTAAGATTATGAAATACCATAAAGAACAACCTCTCCTAGCGTGAACCAATCCAATAATGTGTCAAGTTTAGTGATTGGTCAAACCCCTTGTTTCCCCTCTTGTGATTGGTCCAACCTTTCCTCCTTCTCTCTCAGGTTCATAAACGCGCGGAGGCGAATCCTGCAGCCCATGCTGGACGCCAGCTCTTCAGAGACACCCAAAAACAAGAAGAAACCTCCTCCGAACAGGCCGCTACAGCGCTTCTGGCCTGACTCCATCGCCACGGGGATGACCCAACAACAGGTCCAGATGCCAGATGGTACTTAATTTTTTTTTATTATTTCACCTTTATTTAACCAGGTAGGCTAGTTGAGAACAAGTTCTCATGTGCAACTGTGACCTGGCCAAGATAAAGCAAAGCAATTCGACACATACAACAACACAGAGTTCCACATGGAATAAACAAAACATACAGTCAATAATACAGTAGAACAAGTCTATATACAGCATGTGCAAATGAGGTAGGATGAGGGAGGTAAGGCAATAAATAGGCCATGGTGGCAAAGTAATTACAATATAGCAATTAAACACTGGAATGGTAGAATGTGCAGAAGATGAATGTGCAAGTAGAGATACTGGGGTGCAAAGGAGCAAGATAAATAAATTAATACAGTATGGGGATGAGGTAGTTGGATGGTCTATTTACAGATGAGCTATGTACAGGTGCAGTGATCTGTGAGCTGCTCTGACAGCTGGTTCTTAAAGTTAGTGAGGGAGATATGGGTCTCCTGCTTTAGTGATTTGTGCAGTTTGTTCCAGTCATTGGCAGCAGAGAACTGGAAGGAAAGGCGGCCAAAGGAAGAATTGGCTTTGGGGGTGACCAGTGAAATATACCTGCTGGAGCGCGTGCCAAGGGTGGGTGCTGCTATGGTGACCAGTGAACTGAGATAAGGCGGGGCTTTACCTAACAGAGACTTGTAGATGACCTGGAGCCAGTGGGTTTGGCGACGGTATGAAGCGAAGGCCAGCCAACGAGAGAGTACATGTCGCAGTGGTGGGTCTTATACGGGGCTTTGGTGACAAAACGGATGGCACTGTAATAAACTACATCCAATTTGTTGAGTAGAGTGTTGGAGGCTATTTTGTAAATGACATCGCCGAAGTCAAGGATCGGTAGGATAGTCAGTTTTACGAGGGTATGTTTGGCAGCATGAGTGAAGGATGCTTTGTTGCGAAGTAGGAAGCCGATTCTAGATTTAATTTTGGATTGGAGATGTTTAATGTGAGTCTGGAAGGAGAGTTTACAGTCTAACCAGACACCTAGGTATTTGTAGTTGTCCACATATTCTAAGTCGGAACCGTCCAGAGTAGTGATGCTGGATGGGCAGGCAGGTGCGGGCAGCAATCGGTTGAAGAGCATGCATTTAGTTTAACTTGCATTTAACTTGGCTTTCGGAGATCTTAGAAATGCAGGGTAGGATAGATATAGGTCTGTAGCAGTTTGGGTCTAGAGTGTCTCCCCCTTTGAAGAGTGGGATGACCGCGGAAGCTTTCCAATCTATGGGAATCTCAGATGATACGAAAGAGAGGTTGAACAGACAAGTAATAGGGGTTGCAACATTTTCGGGAGATCATTTTAGAAAGAGTGGGTCCAGATTGTCTAGCCCGGCTGATTTGTAGGTGTCCAGATTTCGCAGCTCATTCAGAACATCAGCTATCTGGATTTGGGTGAAGGAGAAATGGGGGAGGCTTGGGCGAGTTGCTGTGGGGGGTGAAGGGCTGTTGATCGGGTAGGGGTAGCCAGGTGAAAAGCATGGCCAGCCGTAGAAAAATGCTTATTGAAATTCTCAATTATAGTGGATTTATCGGTGGTGACAGTGTTTCCTAGGCTCAGTGCAGTTGGCAGCTGGGAGGAGGTGCTCTTATTCTCCATGGACTTTACAGTGTCCCAGAACCTTTTTGAGTTTGTGCTACAGGATGCAAATGTCTGCTTGAAAAAGCTAGCCTTAGCTTTCCTAACTGCCTGTGTATATTTGTTCCTAACTTCCCTGAAAAGTTGCATATCACGGGGGCTATTCGATGCTGAGGCAGAACATCACAGGATGTTTTTGTGCTGGTCAAGGGCAGTCAGGTCTGGAGTGAACCAAGGGCTTTATCTGTTCCTGGTTCTACATTTTTTGAATTAGGCATGCATATTTAAGATGGTGAGGAAGGCACTTTTAAAGAATAACCAGGCATCATCTACTGACGGGATGAGGTCAATATCCTTCCAGGATACTCGGGCCAGGTCGATCAAGTGACTTGCTACACTGCTCATTGGATAAGCACTGCTATGTTTCAAGAGTTGCTAGAGCTGTTGGCCATACTTGTTTTTAAGGTAACTAGGCGCAAGCGCTTACTGTAATGGAAATGATAGCCACATGGAGAATTCAGTCACAAGGCAAATTCAAGGCTCCCTTGTTAAAGCGACTTATTTCACAATGGGACTCACTTTGTGTGGAAATAAGACACTAGAGAAAAACATGAGCGCTATCTGTGATGCCACTGACGTCCTCTCCTGGTCGTCTGTTCACCAGGAACCACGGTGATGATGAGTGTGGAGGGTCTCCGGAGCCTGACTTCAGACGGTGCCACGCTGGCCGTGCAGCAGGTGATGATGGGCGGGCACAGCGAGGACGAATCAGGAGACAGCGGGGACGAGGACGATGATGACGACATGACTGGGCTGGGCCTGGACAACAGCGACTCCCTTCAGTAGGACACAGACGTACTGTACACACACACACGAAGACATACACACTTAAAAACAAACTTTGTGTGCTTTGTTTTAATATGTATGTATATATATATGTGTATGTGTGTGTGTGTATATATATATATATGTGTGTGTGTGGTGGTTAAGACCTTCAACTGACACATTATGTAGGTAGGCTAACAATGAATAAGGCGGGCTGATAATGAATAAGGCGGGCTAACAATGAATGAGGCGGGCTGATAATGAATAAGGTGGGCTGATAATGAATAAGGCGGGCTGATAATGAATAAGGCGGGCTGATAATGAATAAGGTGGGCTAACAATGAATAAGGTGGGCTGATAATGAATAAGGCCTGCTGATAATGAATAAGGCGGGCTAACAATGAATAAGGCGGGCTGATAATGAATAAGGTGGGCTAACAATGAATAAGGCGGGCTGATAATGAATAAGGCGGGCTGATAATGAATAAGGCGGGCTGATAATGAATAAGGCGGGCTGATAATGAATAAGGCGGGCTAACAATGAATAAGGCGGGCTGATAATGAATAAGGCGGGCTAACAATGAATAAGGCGGGCTGATAATGAATAAGGGGGGCTAACAATGAATAAGGCGGGCTGATAATGAATAAGGCGGGCTAACAATGAATAAGGCGGGCTGATAATGAATAAGGCGGGCTGATAATGAATAAGGCCTGCTGATAATGAATAAGGCGGGCTAACAATGAATAAGGCGGGCTAACAATGAATAAGGCGGGCTAACAATGAATAAGGCGGGCTAACAATGAATAAGGCCAATGAATAAGGCGGGCTAACAATGAATAAGGGGGGCTAACAATGAATAAGGCGGGCTAACAATGAATAAGGCGGGCTAACAATGAATAAGGCGGGCTAACAATGAATAAGGCGGGCTAACAATGAATAAGGGGGGCTAACAATGAATAAGGGGGGCTAACAATGAATAAGGCCTGCTAACAATGAATAAGGCGTGCTAACAATGAATAAGGCGTGCTAACAATGAATAAGGGGGGCTAACAATGAATAAGGCGTGCTAACAATGAATAAGGCTGGCTAACAATGAATAAGGCGGGCTAACAATGAATAAGGCGGGCTGATAATGAATAAGGCGGGCTGATAATGAATAAGGCGTGCTAACAATGAATAAGGCGGGCTAACAATGAATAAGGCCAATGAATAAGGCGGGCTAACAATGAATAAGGCGGGCTAACAATGAATAAGGCCTGCTAACAATGAATAAGGGGGGCTAACAATGAATAAGGCGTGCTAACAATGAATAAGGGGGGCTAACAATGAATAAGGCGTGCTAACAATGAATAAGGGGGGCTAACAATGAATAAGGCGTGCTAACAATGAATAAGGCCTGCTAACAATGAATAAGGCGGGCTAACAATGAATAAGGCGTGCTAACAATGAATAAGGGGGGCTAACAATGAATAAGGCGTGCTAACAATGAATAAGGCGTGCTAACAATGAATAAGGCGGGCTAACAATGAATAAGGCCTGCTAACAATGAATAAGGGGGGCTAACAATGAATAAGGCGTGCTAACAATGAATAAGGGGGGCTAACAATGAATAAGGCGTGCTAACAATGAATAAGGGGGGCTAACAATGAATAAGGCGTGCTAACAATGAATAAGGCGGGCTAACAATGAATAAGGCGGGCTGATAATGAATAAGGCGGGCTAACAATGAATAAGGGGGGCTAACAATGAATAAGGCGGGCTGATAATGAATAAGGCGTGCTAACAATGAATAAGGGGGGCTAACAATGAATAAGGGGGGCTAACAATGAATAAGGCGGGCTAACAATGAATAAGGCGGGCTAACAATGAATAAGGCGGGCTAACAATGAATAAGGGGGGCTAACAATGAATAAGGGGGGCTAACAATGAATAAGGCGTGCTAACAATGAATAAGGCGTGCTAACAATGAATAAGGGGGGCTAACAATGAATAAGGCGGGCTAACAATGAATAAGGGGGGCTAACAATGAATAAGGCGTGCTAACAATGAATAAGGCGTGCTAACAATGAATAAGGGGGGCTAACAATGAATAAGGCGTGCTAACAATGAATAAGGCGTGCTAACAATGAATAAGGGGGGCTAACAATGAATAAGGCGGGCTAACAATGAATAAGGGGGGCTAACAATGAATAAGGGGGGCTAACAATGAATAAGGGGGGCTAACAATGAATAAGGCGGGCTGATAATGAATAAGGCGGGCTGATAATGAATAAGGCGGGCTAACAATGAATAAGGCCAATGAATAAGGCGGGCTGATAATGAATAAGGCGGGCTAACAATGAATAAGGGGGGCTAACAATGAATAAGGCCAATGAATAAGGCGGGCTAACAATGAATAAGGCGGGCTAACAATGAATAAGGCCAATGAATAAGGCGGGCTAACAATGAATAAGGCGGGCTAACAATGAATAAGGCGGGCTAACAATGAATAAGGCGGGCTAACAATGAATAAGGCGGGCTAACAATGAATAAGGCGGGCTAACAATGAATAAGGCGGGCTAACAATGAATAAGGCGGGCTAACAATGAATAAGGCGGGCTAACAATGAATAAGGCGTGCTAACAATGAATAAGGCGGACTAACAATGAATAAGGCGTGCTAACAATGAATAAGGCGGGCTAACAATGAATAAGGCGGGCTAACAATGAATAAGGCGGGCTAACAATGAATAAGGCGGGCTAACAATGAATAAGGCCAATGAATAAGGCGGGCTAACAATGAATAAGGCGGGCTAACAATGAATAAGGCGGGCTGATAATGAATAAGGCCTGCTGATAATGAATAAGGCCTGCTGATAATGAATAAGGTGGGCTAACAATGAATAAGGCGGGCTGATAATGAATAAGGCCTGCTGATAATGAATAAGGCGGGCTAACAATGAATAAGGCGTGCTGATAATGAATAAGGCGGGCTAACAATGAATAAGGCGGGCTGATAATGAATAAGGCGGGCTGATAATGAATAAGGCGGGCTGATAATGAATAAGGCCTGCTGATAATGAATAAGGCCTGCTGATAATGAATAAGGTGGGCTAACAATGAATAAGGCGGGCTGATAATGAATAAGGCCTGCTGATAATGAATAAGGCGGGCTAACAATGAATAAGGCGTGCTGATAATGAATAAGGCGGGCTAACAATGAATAAGGCGGGCTAACAATGAATAAGGCGGGCTGATAATGAATAAGGCGGGCTAACAATGAATAAGGCGGGCTGATAATGAATAAGGCGGGCTAACAATGAATAAGGCGGGCTGATAATGAATAAGGCGGGCTGATAATGAATAAGGCGGGCTGATAATGAATAAGGCGGGCTGATAATGAATAAGGCGGGCTGATAATGAATAAGGCGGGCTGATAATGAATAAGGCGGGCTGATAATGAATTGCAACACACACTAGAACCAAATCAGAGCCATTTTTAATGCTCTGCTAAAAATAGGATGGCTCAGATTATGTATGTACTGTAGATAGACTGGTATTGCATCGCAAGTACACAAATGCGCGTTACACATAAGTATACGCTCTCTCGATCGGTTTACACAGAGCACAACCACTGGACATACGGGATCACTCCCGATGTCCCTTTAATGAATGGAGTGTCTTGTGTGTGAGGAGTTTGATATCAGAAAGCGTTTTTACTACCGTCGTCTGTGTGTAAGCCAGTGTTTTTCTGTATAATATCAATGTTCCAAAAGCCCGAGAAACGGAAGCAGCAAAAAAAAATCATGAAGTGTTAAAAAAAAACACTCTGAAGCTCCGTTACTAAATGGTGAATGATTTCTTATTTTTGATTTAAATCTCTTTTTGGATGCCAACACTTTCAAGTTGTATCTGTAATGGGTTTTGTTCACTTTGCATGACTGTGTTTGATTACATGTGCCCACTCTGATTAGGACTGGCTTATAGGCAGAGCCCATGGCTTACAGGCAGACCCTATAGGTCCAGCAGAGCCCATTAAGGAAAATTAAAGTAAAGAGGCTTATTTTTATATACAAACGTGAGAAGTATGCTTTTTGTTTGTTTGGTGTTCTCTTGTTTTGTTTGGAATGTTTATGTACAAAAAGTTTTGTTATTGAAGCTAGCGGCCCTGTTTTCCAGGGTCCAATTAAGTTTTCTAAATATTGATGACAAATGAGAAAAAAATGTGATTATGTCAAATGGTTTTTAACGCGATCCGAAAAAGGCCTTATTTACAGTTAACTGCCAAAATAATGGAAACACTTAAGTAAATGAGGGATACAAAGTATATTTAAACCAGAAGGTTCTACACAGGGTCTGGTTCAGGAGTTTAATAAACACATTAACATCCCATCATGCTTAGGGTCAGGTATTAAAAATGCCCAGTTGTTGATTTATTATGGCTAGAAGAGGTCTCCGTGACTTTGAAAGAGGGGTCTCAAAGGAGCACAAGCTGTTTTTAAAGTGTGTGTGTGTCTCAGTTACCAGATCTCTACCAAATGGAACACTTATGGGAGATTGTGGAGCAATGCCTCCACAATCTCGTTCTCCACCACCGTCAATAGAACACTAAATGATGGAACGTCTCGTAGAAGAATGGCGTTGCATCCCTCCAGTAGAGTTCCAGACATCCGTCGAATCAATTTAACGGCACATTGAAGCGGCTCCTTCTGGACCTACACCCTATTAAGTCGGGGTTTCCGTTATTTTGGCAGTTACCGGTATGTTCTTTTTGTAAAGACATAACTATAGTGAAAAGCACAGAAAGCCTAACTAGTAGAAGCTACACTGCCCTATGTTTTTATTTGGACAGCGAAGCTAAAACTTTTACTTTGGCACTTGAGTATACTCCAGCATTTTGGGATTTGAGATCAGATGTTTATATGAGGTGACAGTACAGAAAGTCACCTTTTTTATTTGAGGGAATTTTCATACGTATCTGTTTTACAGTTTAGAAGTGAATGCACTTTATGTATCTAGTCCCCACTATTTGAATAACTATTTGGACAAATTAACTTTATAGTGTTTTAACAGTTTGTAAAAAATGTTGTGGTATTTGATTCCATATTCCTTGTACACAATGACAACATAAATCGTGTGACTCTAGAAACTTGTTGGATGCATTTGCAGTTTGTTTTGTTTGTGTTTCGGATTATATTGTGCCCAATAGAAATGAATTTAAAAAATATATATTTTACCTTTGTTTAAATAGGCAAGTCAGTTAAGAACAAATTCTTATTTTCAATGACGGCCTAGGAACAGTAGGTTAACTGCCCTGTTCAGGGGCAGAATGACAGATTTTTACCTTGTCCACTCGGGGATTCGAACTTGCAACCTTTCGGTTACTAGTCCAACGCTCTGACCACTAGACTACCTAGTGAAATGAATGGTGTCATTTTTGAGTCACTTTTATTGTAAATAAACACTGGTACGTTAATGTGGATGCTACCATGATTACGGATAATCATGAATTAATCGTGAATAATAATGAGTGAGGAAAGCGAAGGGCATAAATGTCATACCCCATCCAAAAATGCTAACTTCCTGTTACTGGTAATGCTGAGAAGTTAGCATGTGTTGGGGGCATGATCTTTGTGCTTCTGTAGATGCATGAAGTGCATTCATTTCTAAACTGTAAAACAGATATGTATGAAAATACCCTCAAATAAAAGGTGACTTTCTGTACTGCCACCTCATATAAACATTTGATCTCAAATCCCAAAACGCTGGAGTATAGAGCCAAATTAAAGATTTTAGTGTCACTGTCCAAATAAATACATAGGGCAGTGTATATACCTATAGGGAAAGTAGTCAACGGAAGCTAAACTACAGTAGGGTGACGTAGCTATGGCATAGTAATATGTTACATTGACAATTGCAGTTGGGATTGAAATTCAGAAATAAACTTGATTTGCAGTACCCTCATTTTCTGCAAACAAGTCCAGTTTTGCCAGTGTGTCATTTTTAAAAATAATTTATAATAGTTCCGTAGATGTCACTCTTTCAAGTGCACAATTCAGTATACTATGCTTATTGCAATGGTCACAAGGAACTGAAATAGATATTATGGTACTTAGGCAGACAGATCCACAACACAGAGATACAGTACAAATGCAATCACAGTCTAAAAAACCATGGTTATGTTGCATGCATTTAATCTTTTTTTTAATGTACATATACATATTGCATTAGAAGCAGAGAGCAGTTGGGATCCTCTGACCTCACAGGCAGCACATTGGTCCTCAGTTTGAGAAGGACTGGAGTACTGTGGCTGATCTAGGGATAGCTTTTTAAGAATGTTTTCCAAAATGCGCCATCTTCTATTCTAATATTATTGCATAAAGTTCAGGGCCTTTTATTGTTGGGAAAACCTGCACCAATGTACTGTATATTTCCAATCTTATGCTTCTATTTTCTGTCATTCAGAAAACCTGACATGAGATTAGATCCAAGCTGAGTGTTTCTGGCTCGGGATCAGGTGGCTCTCAGCTGCACTCTCTCTCACATATCTGCTGTTTTTTTAATTTTATTTGTTTAATCTACTGTTGACTTTTCTCTGTCTGTTTGCCTTAGAGCTTTTCTATTTTGGAATAAATGATGCTTAACCTCTACTGTTGTGTTCCTCTGCCTTCATTGTGCTTGCTTGTAGACATGATTTGTGACAAAAGTCAACCCCTACAAAGGTTACGGCAGGTATGTCAACATGACATACCACTCAGACGCCAAGCACCGCCGTCCTCACCTTGATAGATGATATGGCTGGGCAACAGCAACCCCTTGCTGTAGGATACACACCAATAGACAAATACACTCAAACTTTGTGTGCTCTAGGATACCACATTATTAGGGTGAGGCACATGGGCTACTAACAGCTTACTACACAACACACACTTAGTATTACTTTCTTAGCTACAGTATACATTTCTCCTTGGCATACAGTATTACATAATTTATGCAGCAGCATATAAGACATTTTTGGACTTGTGCTGTGCTCACTTGAACAGGAAGGTGGCGTGGCGGTCCTTGTGGGAAAATTGTCATCAAACTTTCTCACAGCTTCCAGCTTCCAGTTGTTTTTATTTTATTTTTTATTACCCCCCTTTTTCTCCCCAATTTCGTGGTATCCAATTGTTAGTAGTTACTATCTTGTCTCATCGCTACAACTCACGCACGGGCTCGGGAGAGACGAAGGTCCAAAGCCATGCGTCCTCCAAAACACAACCCAACCAGCCGTACTGCTTCTTAACACAGCGCGCATCCAACCCGGAAACCAGCCGCACCAATGTGTCGGAGGAAACACCGTGCACCTGGCGACCTTGGTTAGCGTGCACTGCGCCCGGACCGCCACAGGAGTCGCTGGTTTGCGATAAGACAAGGATATCCCTACCGGCCAAACCCTCCCCAACCCGGACGACGCTAGGCCAATTGTGCGACAGAGCCTGGGCGCGAACCGAGAGTCTCTGGTGGCACAGCTAGCGCTGCGATGCAGTGCCCTAGACCACTGCCCCACCCGGGAGGCCAGTTTCCAGTTGTTTTGAACGCGGCAGACGTCATGCTGGATTGAGAGCATTGAGAGCATGGCCAGTGTATTCAACCAGTTCTGGCCCATGAAGTTGAATGTTTATCCTTCTAAGCTTGGAAAAGAGACCCTCAAACCCAGACTTGGACCACACACCCACTCCACTGAATAGCAGTCTAGTGATTGCTTTACAACGCTTGCAGTTAGCCACTGATTACTTTCAAACCACTCATTGTTGAATTTGGAATTTCCAACTTGTGTGATGTTTATGTCCAATGGCCGATGAGCACCGCTACATTTTATCTATAATTTTTCTTCATATGACATGGATTGAAAATCATTTGCCAGTAGATGGTCAATGTGATTCATGATGATGACTGCTTGTCTAGCTTACTAGCTAAGATTTTGAAAGTATGATGTTGACATGATCAGTCCAATCAAAGTGGTAGATATGTGACTTGACGTCATTTTATCTATGGCCAATGACCTTGAGCCTTCTTGGATGGGCACTTTAATGTAACTATGGCAGCACCCAAGGGGCTTGAATTTTCCATCTCTCCCTGTAGATTTTTCTGTGACGTAGTGTCCCCATGAGTAACAGAACACTGAGACAATCACGGCACAACTAGAGAACATTACCAACCCCTACGCCCCGTATTTTCCGCTGGCTGCCACACCACCACAGAAAGCACTGAGCTAGGCTGAAACACCTGCATTTTGGAGCTGCTTTACTCAAGAAAGCAACAAAAAAAAGACAGTTTGTATGCAGCTTTATTAACTGAATGATTACATATATATATTTTTTTAACATTATTTGCAAACTGATATGTGACACGTATTAATGCCAAAATAACATAGCTAAACAGGTGAATGACAGGTCGCCACTGCTTGACAATCATACCGGTGCGCCTGGTACCTACACCCATACCCCGTTCAAAGGCACTTAAATATTTTGTCTTGCTCATTCAAAAATCCTTCTTTAACCCGTCACCTCCCCTTCATCTACATGACATCAATAATGGATCATAGCTTCCACCTGGCCAGTCTACATTACCTTTAGAAAGTATTCATACCCCTTGACTGAATTCAGCCTGAATTCAAAATGGATTCAATATTTTACCCCATAATGACAAACTGAAAACAGGTTTTTAGAAATCTTAGCAAATTTATTGAAAACCAAAAACAGAAATATCTCATTTACATAAGTATTCACACCACTGAGTCAATACTTTGTAGAAGCACCTTTTGCAGCGAATACAGCTGAGTCTTTCTGGGTAAATCCCTAAGAGATTTCCACACCTGAAATGTGCAACATTTGCCCATTATTCTTTTCAAAATTCAAGCGCTGTAAAATTGGTGGTTGAGCATTGGTAGACAAGCATTTTCAGGTCTTTCCATAGATTTTCAAGTAGATTTAAGTCAAATCTGTAACTTGGCCACTCAGGAACATTGTCTGCTTGGTAATCACATCCAGTGTAAATTCTGTACAGCACTTCGAGATATTAGCTGATGTACGAATGGCTATATAAAATAAACTTGATTTGGCCTTGAGTTTTAGGTTATTTTATTTAACTAGGCAAGTCAGTTAAGAACAAATTCTTAGTTACAATAACAGCCCACCCCGTACGATGCTGGGCCAATTGTGCTCCACCCTATGGGACTCCCAAGCACAGCCAGATGGGATTCAGCCTGGATTCGAACCAGGGACTGTAGTGATGCCTCTGCACTGAGATGCAGTGCCTTCAAATGCTGCGCCACTCACTCACTGTCCTGTTAAAAGGTACATTCATCTCCCAGTGTCTGGTAGAAAGCAGACTGAACCAGGTTATTTTTTATCCTGATCAACTCCCCAGTCCTTATCAATTACAAAGCATACCCATAACATGATGCAGCCACCACTATGCGTGAAAATATGGAGTGGTAGGCATTGGATTGGCCCAAACATAAGACTTTGTATTCAGGACAAAAAGTGAATTGCTTTGCCACTTTTTTACAGTAATACTTTAGTGTCTTGTTGCAAACAGGATGCATGTTTTGTAGTATTTTTATTGTGCAGACTTCTTTTTCACACTGTCAGTTATGTTGTGGAGTAACTAAAATGTTGACCCATCCTCAGTTTATCACAGCCTTTAAACTGTTTTAAAGTCATTGGTCTCATGGTGAAATCCCTGAGTAGTTTCCTTCCTCTCCAGCAACCGAGTTAGGAAGGACACCTGTATCTTTGTAGTGACTGGGTGTATTGATACACCATCCAAAGTGTAATTGACTTCACCATGCTCAAAGGGATATTCAATGTCTTTTTTTGGTCCCTTCATATATTTTACTACATTTAGGCTTGCCATAACAAAGGGGCTGAATATTTTTTTCAACATAATCTTCATACATTTTTTGTTAAATTTTCAAAACAGAAATCTACTTTGACATTAAGACGTGTATGCAACGACATTTATCTCTCAATGTAATCAATTATAAATTCAGGCTGCGACACAAAAATGTGGAAAAAGGAGTTTGATTACTTTAGAAAGGCACCGCATGTCATGGAAAGCAGATGTTCTGTACACTCAGTGTATGCTACCCTTATCTATTTACATCCCATTCACAGAACCAATTTCGCCTCGACAAACGCTACAGCTTACGCAATAGTGAGTCAATATCAAGAGTTCAACTGAACACAACCCCTGGCTCATGTGAAAATTGCACATGACAATACTGTAAACTGCATCGAACTCTATAAATGTATGTATAAAACAAACGGGCCTCTAGTGTTCATGGGCTAATCAGAACTAGGAAACTGAACTTTTCGACATGCTATCTGGTTCTGGTTAACGCGCCGCTTACAACCAGTTGGCTAATCGGAAACGCTAGTTCCCAAGTTCCGACTAGCACTTGAACACAGAAATTCTTCACAAGTAGTAATTCAGAGTCAACTCTTAAACCAGGATACTTGTAGGATGGACTACTTCCCTTTTCTCCGCGTTAGGTCAGATGGATCAACTTGATGGCAGGGGGGTGCTGCTGGCAAACAGGATAATCAACTGATCCTACATGTACTTAATAGGATTTATGTTGTATGCTTAAACCAATCAACTTGGCACCATGAATAGCCCAGTTGCCATTTGCGGGTGGACGCGACAGACCCATGTGTCCATACCTAGAGCATTAGCTCACCAGTGGCCATGCAATTTAGATAGGCCGGATTTAATATTCAGAGCGTGAGCATAGTACCTTTAAGAATTTGCACAGACTACAAAAGCCATGACATTTACAGGGGTTAAACATTATGGCTTACATCCACATACATTGCTTTTACTCGCCCATGGGTCAGATTAAGGAACCGCAGTAGAAAAATATTAATTTTAACAGTAGAATCACATTGTGGGAGAAAACCCATTTATAATTTCACAGAAATAAAAGTCATCCCAGTGTCCTGAAATTAGACATTTAATTTGCAAATTCACCAAAAATACATATCAATCAAAAGCTCAAGGATGTCCTATTGCAGTATTGAGAAGTAGGTGTCCTGACATGTGCCCTTTGATATTTTGCTTTCAACCCACAGAATGCTACACACGTTGTTCTTTGACAATTCACTATTCAGCTGGAAAGACAGCGACAACAAAAGCAAGATACTATATATCAAAAGTGGAAGAGAGATGAGGTGTAAACAATTTAATAATTATAGCACTCAAAATAAATGACATTACTTCAAATCTATTGGAAACATTTAAATATACATGTATGTATTGTGTTCCCCTGTCTAATTTTCAACTGAAAGTATTCTGCAGCAGGACAATTCCCCAAGTTCTCAACAGGCCGGGACAAGTGCAATACCATACAAGTAAAAAGCATTGCTACCTAGCCCAACCTGCACAGAAAGGGATTGTTATTCTGACGAAAGGATTACATTAATCACTGCTATGATCAGTTTTGCATGGATTTGCACAGCGGTACATTAAAGAGCTGAAAGCAAACCAGCAAAACTAACCAGAGACCAGTGGCTCCATCCCCTGGCGGCGTCTGCTGTACCCCGGTGGCGATGCATGCATTTAGAAGTACATCAAGTGCTCACACTGCAGTAGATGGCCATAGAACTACCTGCACTATAAGCACTTTAATACTGCTGAAACCCGTGTGCACACATTAACGCTGCTGTGGGTGGGAAAGGGTGTAGGACACCCAAGAGCCCTCCATGCTGCTCAGCCGATAATAATACATAAAACAAAAGAGTCACCGGGACAGATGGACACACAGGCCACCGTCAGTTTTGCATAGATTTGCACAACTCCATTTCTCTTGTAGTGCAACTATGCAAAACTAGCAGAGATCTGCAAGGATAAATCATACACTTTTCATAGACCAGACGAGTCCCCAGCCCTTATGCCAGAAGGAGCACGTAGGGCAGTAGGTGCTGGTCTACTTCACTATCTGCACTAGATGCACCTTAGCATAAGCACCAGTTAAGGTTCACACAATCAGTGTGCAATGAAACCAGTCACTGTGCCACTATAGTGCTTAAAGTGCCTTCACTGCAGTAGATATTAGATGACTACCTGCACTGTAAGCACTTTGACACTACAGTGACTTAGGGCCAGTGAAGCATCCTTGCACATATCCAAAACCAAGATGGAATGTTTCTGGGTCAATCACTTGAACAGGGCGCTGGATTCCCAGTGTACATCCCAATGGGTGCCTGTAAAAGGAGAGAAGAGAAACAATTAATTGTAAAAGACAGACTACTAGACTATTTTAGCAAGTTCTATGGGCCTATGGTTGACAACTTTACCATATTAGTTGAGAAACTAACTACAACTACACCTGCATTCCCTGTAGCATTATACAAAAAATATTTTTTTTTGCTAGGAAGACCTCGTATTACATGCTTTGCGACAAATCGAAAAGTCACAATAATATTAGTTGGATCAATTTTGCTTGTAAGTGTGCACCTAGTTACACGCAGATATTTGCAGAGCAACACATCACACAAAGCAATGTATACAGGCGGCAAAAATCAAACGCGCAATCTAGAAACATGTTGCCAATTAAACCAATAGTGGAGATCCTTGGACGAAATCAAGGCAAGTTAAAACATTGTATGAAATGCGCAGCTTGCGGCCGCGTCGTGGGAGCCGCACATGCGTTGTCAAATAATTCACGAATCCCCCTCCCCCACGTTCTGCACTGACATGGCGCCGCTGAGTCCGCATTACCAACATGTACAACCATAATCAGCGTTAGCTGTAATAAATAAACAAACAAATATAACCCATAATATAATCAATACACTTCGTATGTTGCGGTGTTTGAAATATGCCTTACTAGTTGGCCAAGCGCACACGATATCGCAAAATTCGTAGGAATCCACACGACATAAAACGCTGCATACAAAGCATGTGGTAGCTGGCTCACGTTAGCTGGCTAGCCCATGCCACAATAAGTTTGTTGCGGTGAGAGCACCTTTCCTCTAATTTTGGCACACTAGTGTTAGTCGTAAATCATACATTGAGAATAAAACAAATGTGGGTAACACTAATTTATCAAACAAGGTGGTACGCAAAGATCCTAACCGCCAGTCATTAACGTTAGCAAGCTAGCCCCCGGCCTTCAAATCCGCACATACTGTTCAACACTGTTGATATGTCATCGACTGCATGTGCCGGGCACTTAACACACACGCGAGAAACATTTTGCCCGGCGTTAACACCATTTTCTTTGGCTAGCCACCCGCCGCTAACTAGTTGAATTACTGGCCAAGTAATATAGTTAGATAAGTGCTCTCTAGTTATCCTTAGCTAGCGTAGCTTTACAATCCAGTAGGGGCGCGCGGCCTGCTACTTCCCCATGTGTTACTGCATTGTTCTGGAGACACTTAAAACGCACACCACTGAAGACAGAGTACACCAAATCATTTAATTTTATTTCCCGCCTAGGGAAATATAATTAAAATGGACGAAATACAACATTACCAGAAGTAACGCTCACTTCAGCTAGCCACACTGGTCAAGAGGCATTGCAGAGGCAACAGCGCACGCTTTTCAAATATCGCTCATTCTAATAACTATGGAGGAGAGTGGCCATGCGCCTCTTACATTGCTTTTAAAAAGTCGTTTTAAAGAATATATTCCCGGTATCATTTAGGTAAATATGTGGCAACAAACTGCGCGAATAAGCACGGTTTCACTTCGAAAGTTGCATCCCAGGAAAAGGCTAACAACAGGTTTCTTGTTAATAACATGCGCGTACTAAGACACTCGCCTCTGAAATCCACCATCTTCACTCACTTGTGCAGACTTACCCTTTACTGTCACTGCTCCAGGCATATCTACGAAAGTAAACCACAAACTTGTAAATTGCACAGTAGCTAACAAACATCGCATCGGCATTTGCTGCTATTTTGATTCGGCAGGACTTTGTGAATCGTAGTAAAATTGCGAAAGTGGCGCGAACATACCCTGCTTTTAACCATGTGGTGAATGAAGGGCGGCTCCCGCCGTCGAACGTAAATATCTACAACCCCAACTCGTTCATTAGCATAAATAAACTACTTCCGATCTTGACCCTCCGCCAATCCAACACATGAGTTACAACAATGGATATGTTGGCCACGAGTTCTCTTATTCGAAGTTCTGTCGATTGGGCAATCGTGTATCTTAGATTGACTACGAATATATCAAAAATAGACCTAGCCTATGTCTCTTATGATGAATAGATTGCAGGCTAGGGGAGATAAAATACCAAAGTTCTTTATCATCAGTCTGAACTATTTTCTGTTTTAGATTAGATAGTTTATGCAACTAGAATTCATTATAATAGGGATAATTAGTTAAATGTATTCTAAATACGTGAGATTTGCATTACTTTTTTAAAAAGTAGCAAAACTAAATATGGAGGGAATCATGGTAACACTGTCTGCAAGTATAATGCTTTATTACTTGTTATACACAAGATAATTTATCGTCTCGTATAATGAGGTTTATACTGTATGTTATGCCTATGAAGGACATTTGCAACAGACTCAAAATGCTGTTATTTAGTCAGGATCACTATTAGACGATAGGCTTACATGATAAAAGTCTTGCAATGCTTTATAACATCATCATAATGCATTATACCTGGAGGCTCTCAAATAAAGGTTTACCTAAAACATTAATGTAGTCTCCATTGAACAGATTTTTTAGTTCAGGAGGAATGGGCATCATCTCTGTCCGGGGGAAAATAATAATTAACAATCATTAGGACTAGTTATATTGGAAAGTCAATTTAACTACAGGCATTTTGCCACTCCATATTTATAAACTTTATTTCCCACTGTGATTAGCCTATATGGGTGGCAGGTAGCCTAGTGGTTAGAGCGTTGGACGAGTACCCGAAAGGGTTGCAAGATCGAATCCCCGAGCTGACAAGGTAAAAATCTGTCGTTCTGCCCCTGAACAAGGCAGTTAACCCACTGTTCCTAGGCCGTCATTGAAAACAAGAATTTGTTCTTAACTGGGTTGTCTAGTTAAATAAAAATGAAATATGCTTGTACTAAAACCCAAGTCTCAACTATAATAACTAACATTATATCCTTGGCACATTCACTGAAACTGCGTGGACTGTTCAGTTATAGTGTGTCATGCAAATGCAATGATAATATTTTAATTTTTTAAACATTTTTAATTTCACCTTTATTTAACCAAGTAGGCCAGTTGAGAACAAGTTCTCATTTACAACTGCGACCTGGCCAAGATAAAGCAACAACACAGAGTTACACATGGAATAAACAAACGTACAGTCAATAACACAATAGAAAAAAAAGTCTATGTACAGTGTGTGCAAATGTAGTAAGATTAGGAAGGTAAGGCAATAAATAGAGGCAAAATAATTACAATTTAGCATTAACACTGGAGTGATAGATGTGCAGATGATAATGTGCAAGAAGAGATACTGGGGTGCAAAAGAGCAACAACAAAAAATAACAATATGGGGATGAGGTAGTTGGGTGTGCTATCTACAGATGGGCTGTGTACAGGTACAGTGATCATCGGTAAGCTACCACCCTGCATACCACTACTGGCTTGCTTCTGAAGCTAAGCAGGGTTGGTCCTGGTCAGGCCCTGGATGGGAGACCAGATGCTGCTGGAAGTGGTGTTGGAGGGCCAGTAGGAGGCACTCTTTCCTCTGGTCTAAAAAATGCCCCAGGGCAGTGATTGGGGACACTGCCCTGTGTAGGGTGCCGTCTTTCGGATGGGATGTTAAACGGGTGTCCTGACTCTCTGAGGTCATTAAAGATCCCATGGCACTTATCGTAAGAGTAGGGGTGTTAACCCCGGTGTCCTGGCTAAATTCCCAATCTGGCCCTCAAACCATCATGGTCACCTAATAATCCCCAGTTTACAATTGGCTCATTCATCCCCCTCCTCTCCCCTGTAACTATTCCCCAGGTCGTTGCTGCAAATGAGAACGTGTTCTCAGTCAACTTACCTGGTAAAATAACGGTAAAATAAAAAATAAAAAGCTGCTCTGACAGCTGATGCTTAAAGTTAGAGAGGGAGATTTAAGGGGAGGGAGATATCTCCTCCAGCTTCAGTGATTTTTTGCAATTCGTTCCAGTCATTGATTAGGAGAGAACAACAATATGAATAGCTTAGTAGGTTATAGTGTCTTAAATATGATCAGTGTGTGACATGGTGCTTCATCCTTTCAGAAAATTACAAAGGTGCCAGTGTAGTTGAAAGTACTCAAGTATATCAGTTACTGACATGGATGACGGATGATGTTTCCAACAAAAACAGAGATGACTGGCTTCATGCTGAGTAGTGAAGGGAACCACTTACAAATCAAATCAAATCAAAATGTATTGGTCACATACAACATATTTAACAGATGTTATGCGCGTGTAGCAAAAAGCTTGTGTTCCTAGCTCCAACAGTGCAGTAGTATCTAACAATTCACAACAATACACAAATCTAAACGTAAAAGAATGGAATTACGAAAAATATAAATATTAGGACGAGCAATGTTGGAGTGACATTGACTAAAATACAGTAGAATATAATACAGTATATACATAGGGGATGAGTAAAGCAATATGTAAACATTATTAGTGACTAGTGTTCCATTATTAAAGTGGCCTATATACATGACTATGTATTTAGGGCAACAGTTGAGTAGCCGGGTGGTAGCCGTCTAGTGAAGGCTATTTAACAGTCTGATGGCCTTGAGATAGAAGTTGTTTTTCAGTCTCTCTTTGATGCACCTGTACTGAACTCACCTTCTGGATGATAACAGTGTGAACAAGCAGTGGCTTGGGTGGTTGATGTCCTTGATGACCTTTTTGGCCGTCCTGTGACATCGGATGCTGTAGGTGTCCTGGAGGGCAGGCAGTGTGCCCCCGTTGATGCTTTGGGCAGACCGTACCACCCTCTGGAGAGCCCTGCGGTTGCAGGCGGTGCAGATGCTGTTAAAGGTAGAGTTGCTACCATGTTGTGTTGCTACCATGTTGTTGTCATGTTGTGTTGCTACCATGCTGTGTTGTCATGTGTTGCTGCCATGCCATGTTATTGTCTTAGGTCTCTCTTTATGTAGTGTTGTGGGTGTCTCTCTTGTCATGATGTGTGTTTTGTCCTATATTTGTATTTTATTGATTATATTGATTCTTTTTTATTTCAGACCCTGTCCTCGCAGGAGGCCTTTTGCCATTTGGTAAGCCGTCATTGTAAATAAGTATTTGTTCTTAACTGACTTGCCTGCTTAAATAAAGGTTAAATTAAATTTAAATTAAATTAAAATACAGCCCGACACAGGATGCTCTTAATTGTGCATCTGTAAAAGTTACTGAGGGTCTTAGGGGCCAAGCCAAATTTCTTCAGCCTCCTAAGGTTGAAGAGGCGCCGTTGCGCCTACTACACCACACTGTTTGTGTGGGTGGACCATTTCCAATTGTCAGGGATGTGTACGCCGATGTGTACGCAGAGGTACTGAAGCTTTCCACCTTCTCCACCTTCTCCACTGCTGTCCCGTCGATGTGGATAGGGGTGTGCTCCCTCTGCTGTTTCCTGAAGTCCATGATCAGCTCCTTCGTTTTGTTGACGTTGAGGGAGAGGTTAATTCCTGGCACCACTCCGCCAGGGCCCTCACCTCCTCCCTGTAGGCTGTCATTGTTGGTAATCAGGCCTACTACTATTGTGTTGTCTGCAAACTTGATGATTGAGTTGGAGGTGTGCGTGGCCATGCAGTCATGGGTGAACAGGGAGTACAGGAGGGGGCTGAGCATGAGCTGAGCAAATACACCTCTGCTGTTTTCAATCAGGATCTCAGCGATCACTGCCTCATTGCTTGCATCCGCTATGGGTCCGTGGACAAACGACCACCCCTCATCACTGTCAAACGCTCCCTAAAACACTTCTGCGAGCAGGCCTTTCTAATCGACCTGGCCGGGGTATCCTGGAAGGATATTGACCTCATCCCGTCAGTAGAGGATGCCTGGTTGTTCTTCAAGAGTAATTTCCTCACCATCTTAAATAAGCATGCCCCTTTCAATGTAGAACTTAGAACAGATATAGCCCTTGGTTCACTCCAGACCTGACTGCCCTCAACCAGCACAAAACATCCTGTGGCGGACTGCAATAGCATCGAATAGTCCCCGCGATATGCAACTGTTCAGGGAAGTCAGGAACCAATACACGCAGTCAGTCAGGAAAGCAAAGCTTAGCTTTTTCAAACAGAAATTTGCATCCTGTAGCTCTAACTCCAAAAAGTTTTGGGACACTGTAAAGTCCATGGAGTACAAGAGCACATCCTCCCAGATGCACTGAGGCTAGGTAACACTGTCAACACCGATAAATCAACGATAATCGAGAATTTCAATAAGCATTTCTCTACGGCTGGCCATGCTTTCCTCCTGGCTACCCCAACCCCGGCCAGCAGCTCTGCACCACCGGCAGCTACTTACCCAAGCCTCCCCAGCTTCTCCTTCACCCAAATCCAGATAGCTGATGTTCTGAAAGAGTTGCAAAACCTGGACCTGTACAAATCAGCTGGGCTAGACAATCTGGACCCTCTCTTTCTAAAATTATCCGCTGCCATTGTTTTAACCCCTATTACTAGTCTGTTCAACCTCTCTTTCGTATCGTCTGAGATTCCTAAAGATTGGAAAGCTGTCGCGGTCATCCCCATCTTCAAAGGGGGTGACACTAGACCCAAACTGTTATAGACCTATATCAATCCTGCCCTGCCTTTCTAAAGTCTTCGAAAGCTAAGTTAACAAACAGATCACTGACCATTTCGAATCCCACCGTACCTTCTCTGCTGTGCAAAATCCGGTTTCCGAGCTGGCCACGGGTGCACCTCAGCCACGCTCAAGGTACTAAACGATATCATAATCGCCATCGATAAAAGATTGTAATGTGCAGCCGTCTTCATCGAGCTGGCCAAGGCTTTCGACTCTGTCACTCATCGTATTCTTATCGGCAGACTCAACAGCCTTGGTTTCGCAAATGACTGCCTCGCCTGGTTCACCAACTACTTCTCAAACAGAATTCAGTGTGTCAAATCGGATGGCCTGTTGTCCGGACTTCTGGCAGTCTCTATGGTGGTACCACAGGGTTCAATTCTCGGGCCGACTCTTTTCTCTGTATATATCAACGATGTCACTCTTGCTGCGGGTGACTCCCTGATCCACCTCTATGCAGACGACACCCTTCTGTATACATCTGGCCCTTCTTTGGACACTGTGTTAACAAACCTCCAAACGAGCTTCAATGCCATACAACACTCCTTCCCTGGCCTCCAACTGCTCTTAAACACTAGTAAAACTAAATGCATGTTTTTCAACCGTTCGCTGCCCGCGCCCGCCCGACTAGCATCACTACTCAGGACGGTTCTGACTTAGAATATGTGGACAACTACAAATACCTAGGTGTCTGGCTCGACTGTAAACTCTCCTTCCAGACTCACATTAAGCATCTCCAATCCAAAATTAAATCAAGAATCGGCTTCCTATTTCACAACAAAGCCTCCTTCAATCACGCCGCCAAACATACGCTCGTAAAACTGACTATCCTACCGATCCTCGACTTCGGCAATCTCATTTACAAAATAGCCTCCAACACTCTACTCAGCAAATTGGATGCAGTCTATCACAGTGCCATCCGTTTTGTCACCAAAGCCCCATATACCACCCACCACTGCAACCTGTATGCGCTAATCGGCTGGCCCTCGCTACATATTCGTCGCCAAACCCATTCACTCCAGGTCATCTATAAGTCTTTGCTAGGTAAAGCTCCGCCTTATCTCAGCTCACTGTTCACAATAACAACACCCACCCATAGCACGTGCTCCAGCCGGTATATCTCACTGGTCATCCCCAAAGCCAACACCCCTTTGGCCGCCTTTCCTTCCAGTTCTCTGCTGCCAATGACTGGAACGAATTGCAAAAATCGCTGAAGCTGGAGACTCACAGTGAGGAGAACAAGTATTTGATACACTGCCGATTTTGCAGGTTTTCCTACTTACAAAGCATGTAGAGGTCTGTAATTTTTATCATAGGTAAAAAATCCAGAAAATCACATTGTATGATTTTTAAGTCATTCATTTGCATTTTATTGCATTACATAAGTACTTGATACATCAGAAAAGCAGAACTTAATATTTGATACAGAAACCTTTGTTTGCAATTACAGAGATCATACGTTTCCTGTAGTTCTTGACCAGGTTTGCACACACTAAGGAGTGGCTCCGTAAGAAGCATCTCAAGGTCCCGGAGTGGCCTAGCCAGTCTCCAGATCTGAACCCAATAGAAAATCTTTGGAGGGAGCTGAAAGTCTGTATTGCCCAGCGACAGCCCCGAAACCTGAAGGATCTGGAGAAGGTCTGTATGGAGGAGTGGGCCAAACTCCCTGCTGAGTTTGGCCCACTCCTCCATACAGACCTTCTCCAGATCCTTCAGGTTTCGGGGCTGTCGCTGGGCAATACAGACTTTCAGCTCCCTCCAAAGATTTTCTATTGGGTTCAGGTCTGGAGACTGGCTAGGCCACTCCGGGACCTTGAGATGCTTCTTACGGAGCCACTCCTTAGTTGCCCTGGCTGTGTGTTTCGGGTCGTTGTCATGCTGGAAGACCCAGCCACGACCCATCTTCAATTCTCTTACTGAAGGAAGGAGGTTGTTGGCCAAGATCTCGCGATACATGGCCCCATCCATCCTCCCCTCAATACGGTGCAGTTGTCCTGTCCCCTTTGCAGAAAAGCATCCCCAAAGAATGATGTTTCCACCTCCATGCTTCACAGTTGGGATGGTATTCTTGGGGTTGTACTCATCCTTCTTCTTCCTCCAAACACGGTGAGTGGAGTTTAGACCAAAAAGCTCTATTTTTGTCTCATCAGACCACATGACCTTCTCCCATTCCTCCTCTGGATCATCCAGATGGTCATTGGCAAACTTCAGACGGGCCTGGACATGCGCTGGCTTGAGCAGGGGGACCTTGCGTGCGCTGCAGGATTTTAATCCATGACGGCGTAGTGTGTTACTAATGGTTTTCTTTGAGACTGTGGTCCCAGCTCTCTTCAGGTCATTGACCAGGTCCTGCCATGTAGTTCTGGGCTGATCCCTCACCTTCCTCATGATCATTGATGCCCCACGAGGTGAGATCTTGCATGGAGAGTTTTTCAAGGTGGCTCTCATTTTGACTGTAGTCTTGTGGCGCGCGTGGATGAGGGCACGCACTTAATGAACACACTATTCTCCGTCTTAAATTGTATCGTTTATTTACATATTAGGGTACCTGAAGATTGATTAGAAACGTTGTTTGACTTGTTTGGATGAAGTTTATTGGTAACTTTTGGGATTCCTTTGTCTGCATTTTGAACGAGGGGAACAGGTGGGTTACTGAATCAAGCGCGCCACCTAAACTAACTTTTTTGGGATATAAAGAAGGACTTTATAGAACAAAACGACCATTTGTTATGTAACTGGGACCATTGGGATTGCAAATAGAGAAAGATCTTCAAAGGTAAGTGATTTATTTTATCGCTATTTCTGACTTTTGTGACGCCTCTGCTGGTTTGGAAAATGTTTTTAATGTTTTTGTACGCGGGGCGCTGTCCTCAGATAATTGCTTGGTATGCGTTTGCCGTAAAGCCTTTTTGAAATCTGACAAAGCGGCTGGATTAACAAGAAGTTTAGCTTTTAAACGATGTAAGACACTTGTATGTGTTTAATACTTAATATTTTAAATTTAATGTTTAATATTACGATTTTTGTATTTTGAATTTCGCGCTCTGCAATTTCACCGGATGTTGTCGAGGTTGGTCGCTAGCGGCACGTCTAGCCCAAAGAGTTTATTAACTAGTCTCTCATCACTTCATGATGACAGAAGTGAGTGCTACGGGGTGATACTTAATGACTGCATTGAGCTGCAAGTGATTCCAGACCACCACATAGCACTACCTACTGCAGTTTACCTCTGGCGGCTTGGTGCTCCCTTCTGGTGGCTTGGTGCTCCCTTCTGGCGGCTTGGTGCTCCCTTCTGGCGGTTTGGTGCTCCCTTCTGGTGGCTTGGTGCTCCCTTCTGGCGGCTTGGTGCTCCCTTCTGGCCGTTTGGTGCTCTCTTCTGGCGGCTTGGTGCTCCCTTTTGGCCGCTTGGTGCTCCCTTCTGGCTGTTTGGTGCTCCCTTCTGGCCGCTTGGTGCTCCCTTCTGGCCGCTTGGTGCCCCCTTCTGGCTGTTTGGTGCTCCCTTCTGGCGGCTTGGTGCTCCCTTCTGGCGGCTTGGTGCTCCCTTCTGGCGGCTTGGTGCTCCCTTCTGGTGGCTTGGTGCTCCCTTCTGGCGGTTTGGTGCTCCCTTCTGGCGGCTTGGTGCTCCCTTTTGGCCGCTTGGTGCTCCCTTCTGGCTGTTTGGTGCTCCCTTCTGGCCGCTTGGTGCTCCCTTCTGGCCGCTTGGTGCTCCCTTCTGGCCGCTTGGTGCTCCCTTCTGGCCGCTTGGTGCTCCCTTCTGGCCGCTTGGTGCTCCCTTCTGGCCGTTTGGTGCTCCCTTCTGGCCGCTTGGTGCTCCCTTCTGGCCGCTTGGTGCTCCCTTCTGGCGGCTTGGTGCTCCCTTCTGGCCATTTGGTGCTCCCTTCTGGCCGCTTGGTGCTCCCTTCTGGCCGTTTGGTGCTCCCTTCTGGCCGTTTGGTGCTCCTTTCTGTCCGTTTGGTGCTCCCTTCTGGCTGTTTGGTGCTCCCTTCTGAAGAGTACCTCTTCTCCATTGGGGCTTCCTAGTGGCAATAAACTTCTTGGTGATGTCATCATCATAGTTGCAAGTTTTTTTTATGACGTTATTATACAGTGAGTTTAAAATACTATTAGGTGGAATACTATGACCCTGTGTTGTTAGGAAATAATGTGCAAACTACAATCTTAGACAAAGAAAGTTTCTATCTAGAGTAACTGTCAACGTGTGAGTCAAGAACGTGTGAGCCAAGAACATGAGTCAAGGGGACATTGGATCTAAACGAATTAGCATTTTAGTATCAATTTGATGTTCAAATACCTTATTTTCATTGCATTTATATTTATGTTGTAAAAAGGACCTCCAAGTTACAGACCCTGTGTCATCCTGCAAGTAAAATATATGTACTGTGTGTAGCCAATACAATTTCTTAATTTCTCAATGTATCAATAATTTGGAGAGGTAAACTTAAAAGGCATATTTGACATAGGTAGGTTGAATTCAGAAAGAGTGGGACATCATATAAAACTGCGACAGGTTAATCGTGACGTGTTTATTTCTTGGTCTGACAAGGAGAAAATCATAAATAATTGGTAATTGCAGAGAAACCACATGATCAAAATCACATCACTTCATTGGAGTGACATCATAGAGAGAGCAAGCTTCAAACAGGAAGCTCACCGGTCGAAGCGCACAGTAAGATCAGTGGCAGGGCTCTGGTTCTTGTACTACTACATCCTGTTTGTTTGTTCTTGTAGTACTGTTATTACACCTGTTATTACTACTGTTATTGGTACTGTTATTACTACTGTTATTACTACTGTTATTACTACTGTTATTACTACTGTTATTACTACTGTTATTAATACTGTTATTACTACTGTTATTACTACTGTCATTACTACTGTTATTACTACTGTTATTACTACTGTTATTAGTACTGTTATTAATACTGTTATTACTACTGTTATTAATACTGTTATTACTACTGTTATTAGTACTGTTTAGTACTGTTATTACTACTGTTATTAGTACTGTTATTAATACTGTTATTACTACTGTTATTACTACTGTTATTACTACTGTTATTACTACTGCTATTAGTACTGTTATTAATACTGTTATTAGTACTGTTATTAGTACTGTTATTACTACTGTTATTACTACTGTTATTACTACTGTTATTACTACTGTTATTACACCTGTTATTAGTACTGTTATTAATACTGTTATTACTACTGTTATTACTACTGTTATTAGTACTGTTATTAATACTGTTATTACTACTGTTATTAATACTGTTATTACTACTGTTATTAGTACTGTTTAGTACTGTTATTACTACTGTTATTAGTACTGTTATTAATACTGTTATTACTACTGTTATTACTACTGTTATTACTACTGTTATTACTACTGTTATTAGTACTGTTATTAATACTGTTATTACTACTGTTATTACACCTGTTATTAGTACTGTTATTAATACTGTTATTAGTACTGTTATTACTACTGTTATTACTACTGTTATTACACCTGTTATTAGTACTGTTATTAATACTGTTATTAATACTGTTATTAGTACTGTTATTACTACTGTTATTAGTACTGTTATTACTACTGTTATTAGTACTGTTATTACTACTGTTATTACTACTGTTATTAGTACTGTTATTACTACTGTTATTACTACTGTTATTACTACTGTTATTAGTACTGTTATTACTACTGTTATTAGTACTGTTATTACTACTGTTATTAGTACTGTTATTAATACTGTTATTGGTACTGTTATTAGTACTGTTATTACTACTGTTATTACTACTGTTATTAGTACTGTTATTAATACTGTTATTAGGACTGTTATTACAACTGTTATGGTTACTGTTAATACTACTGGTATTACTACTGTTATTACTACTGTTATTACTACTGTTATTACTACTGTTATTACACCTGTTATTAGGACTGTTATTAGTACTGTTATTAGTACTGTTATTAGCGCTGTTATTAGTACTGTTATTACTACTGTTATTACTACTGTTATTACTACTGTTATTAGTACTGTTATTACTACTGTTATTAGTACTGTTATTACACCTGTTATTAGTACTGTTATTAATACTGTTATTACTACTGTTATTAGTACTGTTATTAGTACTGTTATTAATACTGTTATTACTACTGTTATTACTACTGTTATTAGTACTGTTATTACACCTGTTATTAGTACTGTTATTACTACTGTTATTAGTACTGTTATTACTACTGTTATTAGTGCTGTTATTACTACTGTTATTAGTACTGTTATTACACCTGTTATTGGTACTGTTATTACTACTGTTATTAGTACTGTTATTACACCTGTTATTAGTACTGTTATTAGTACTGTTATTACACCTGTTATTAGTACTGTTATTACACCTGTTATTAGTACTGTTATTACTACTGTTATTAGCGCTGTTATTAGTACTTTATTAGTACTGTTATTACTACTGTTATTAGTACTGTTATTACTACTGTTATTACTACTGTTATTAGTACTGTTATTACACTTGTTATTAGTACTGTTATTAATACTGTTATTAGTACTGTTATTACTACTGTTATTAGTACTGTTATTACTAATGTTATTAGTACTGTTATTAATACTGTTATTAGTACTGTTATTAGTACTGTTATTACTACTGTTATTACTACTGTTATTAGTACTGTTATTACTAATGTTATTAGTACTGTTATTAATACTGTTATTAGTACTGTTATTAATACTGTTATTAATACTGTTATTAATACTGTTATTACTACTGTTATTACTACTGTTATTACTACTGTTATTTGAGTGAATTCAGAAAAAGTGGGACCTCTTTCTGCATTTCCATCTTCTGTAACTTCTTCAGACATCTACAGTATCCAACATATTAGCTCATTACATGATACATTTCTGAAATCCTCAGATGTTTCTTTATCACACAACATTTAAATGAATTGTCATTGGCGTTGAATTAGGACTGTAATAATGGTGTCCCAGTCTATCTAACCTGCCGTCCCAGTCTACCAAATGCAAAATGAAAATATGGTTTTGACTCAGTGTACACAAATTAGTGTTTAATGCCTTTTGTGAATATCATATCAACATTCTTTTTGTGTGATGAGGAAACATCTTGAGGATTTCAGAAATGTGTCATGTGTTGGACTACTGACACCTTGGATAGGTGACACCTTGGATAGGTGACACCTTGGATAGGTGACACCTTGGATAGGTGACACCTTGGATAGGTGACACCTTGGATAGGTGTCAAAGAAGTTACGGAAGACGGAAATGCAAAAAGTGTTCCATTATTCAGAATTCCCCCTAGCTGCTTTAAACATTTGGTTAACTAATTGTTTGCATTTATGTTCAACAATAGAGTTAATGTTTTAGTCCATATCATCTCAGTGTGAAGGCTAATAATGGAATCGCTGAGGTAGCAATGCCACCAAGTCTATTTTAAAATGTCAGTTGCTGAAACTCCTCCCACCATTGGGCCACAGGAGTGTTCCCCCCATAAAAGCAATGCTTGGAATTGTCTTGCTTTGTGACCAGCGGTCAGGCCAGCTCACCTCTCACCTCTAGCCTCATTCATGTGTAAAATCTCACACAAGGGGAGCAAAACACAGGGGTCCTTCCTCTCAGAGCCACATCACAACAGATAAAGCGTTACCAAAACATTATTTTGTTGCTGCATTCTTGTGCAATGTCAAAACTAAATGGTTTGAATGTATTTGACAAATTGAATGTTTCACCAAGTTTAACACTTTGTGAAATTAAAACAAAGTATTTAATCAGCTTTCCATAGATACAAATAAACAGTACTTTTAGCCCCTGTGTATGATGAACAGAAGAAAACCTCTGCTATTAATACTACTGAATTATTGCAATGTATGGATTGATCCCATTTACTGAACTGTTGCTGTGTTTTTTTGTTTGTGTTTAGCTTTTTAGATTCAACAAAATGTCTTGGGAACAATAATATAGAATTGAAGAGAAAGCACCATAACATCTGCCCCTGTCTGGTCTCGTCCTCACTATGTTCAGTACATAGTAGTAGATTGGCATTAAGTCAATACATTTTTCTTCAGTTTTTTTATGCATTAAATCAAAAAGCATATGGTAGAATTAACCAAACGTGAAAATTAGATGTATGGTTTAGTCAACCAGGTGAAGCTGGTTGAGAGAATACCAAGAGTGTGCAAAGCTGTCATCAAGGCAAAGGGTGGCTATTTGAACAATCTCATATATAAAATATATGTTGATTTGTTTAACACTTCTTTGGTTACTACATGATTCCATATGTGTTATTTCATAGTTTGATGTCTACAATGTAGAAAATAGTCAAAATAAAGAAAAACCCTTGAATGGGTAGGTGTTCTAAAATTTTTGACCAGTAGTGTATATGATAAAGCGTGTTCTTTATTCTCTGTTTGTCCCCTTGATACAGTCCTCTGCAGGTACTGCTCTAATCCCACACTAGTAAGTGATGAAGGCTATCTGCTGAGCACACCAGTGAAGAGACAAGGTCATACCCTCCCTCTGACCTCCCGAGACTTCCCCACTCACACTAAAAGGGAATTTATGTTTCGAGGACTAAGCCATGTATGTCGGCCCCAACCTCCCACATATTATATATGGGTCATTCCACCATTCCACCAATCGAGTGCAATTACATACTATATATGGGTCATTCCACCAATCGAGTGCAATTACATATGGGCTCTGGAACCAATCTGCCCTATACCCACCTCTGCTTCTCCTGGAATCATCAATGTTCAGGGGAAACCGTATCAATTACTAAGGGATCAGGTAACAAGGTTATATCTATATATCTGATTGTGGCTGGAATGTTTTATTCATCCCCGATCTATTTCTCCTGTTTAAATTAATTATTTGTAAATGATGCCTTGGCTTTTTACAAAATTATATTGAATCAATGGAAGTATGATGCCACATTATGCCACCATAAGCAAAGTGATTGTCCTGGTAATCTACCAGAGGTTTTCTCTCCAATTGTAGTGTTTGAATTTTTTCCTTTGAGAGGAGATTGTGTGCCATTCTTGGGTCTTGCCAGCAGAGGACGCTCTGCACATGCAATAAGACTGTAGACCGGATTATGATTTTTACAACCCAGAGCTGTTTGTCCAGTAGTAATACATCCTCTACACTAGAGTTCAACTTGGGAGACAATAACATAGACATACATACGACTGGAATGTTGAACCTTTTCTCGTCTGTTTTAATAATCCTCAAACAGTAAGGGGTTGGACCGTTCTTACACTGTAGTACAATACACCATTAGAAGGGTAGAGTCTACTAGTATAAGGTAGTGTTGATGTGCATTATAAACAGGCCTACATAACAACTGTTCATAAGTGGGACTGACACCATCTGAGCAAGACGGAAATTACAGAAAGGTAGAACACTATTTTAACATAAGACAATACACTTATTTAATACATGTTTTAACATAAGACAATACACTTATTTAATACATGTTTTAACATAAGACAATACACTTATTTAATACATGTTTTAACATAAGACAATACACTTACATAATACACTTATATAATACGCTTGCCTCTATTGTGTATCACAGTCTGCTTTGACTTTGACAATTTCTCATAGAAATCAAAGGATCCGTAATAGTCAATTCCTATACCTAATATGTTTAATCTCCAGTGGTATGAAAGAGTGGTGCAGTGGAAAATCAATTAGTAAAACAGATATTTTCTGTTGCTACAGATATAGGATTGTGATTTGATCACCCTGTTGCAGTAAACGTGTAGCGACTTGATTTTCCCTTGTGAAAAATGTACCAACCCCTTCAAAAATGTCCATTAATTATAATCCACATGATAATTCAAATGTCCTGTTTTTGCAGGATTATTTTCATGCTGTAGCAAACTGGCTCAAATTAAGATCCTACATCTGTATACTGAATCAACATACACAACATACAGCATATGGAAAAACAAACATATTTTTGTATTATGGAAAAGCATGAATATGTAAAAAAAACATTACATTACACAACCTTTCCTCTGCACTACAAATCTGAAAACAGATCAAAGTAAATTCATAGTTGGGCACTTTCAAGTCAGCGTCACCCCTGCAGCTAGAGTTCTGGAGTGTGCAGGAAGCTTGCTTTTGAAGTGGAGATTACTCCGTTTCTCGTTTAGCGACATTTTATAGGGGGATTCATGTGCAACACCATGGGACGGCGATGGCTAAACAAACCCCAGAACTCTAGATGTAGAAAACATTCTTTCTGTCTTAGTTATTTTGTCAACACTATTAGTCTTTTGGGGTTCAGGTTAAGTAGGGTTGCAGTGGATGGGGTCTTCCTGTGAAAAGGCAAGTTGCTTAGTGGAGACATACATGGAAGAATGTGAAGAAAGATATATTGTGACCTTGGGTGATTGTGGTATTGGACATAATATCAAAAATGTGCTACAAGGTCATGAGTTAAGTACCTACCGGTTTGTCTCATTACACATTGATACACTTAACGAAAGAGAAAGGGAAAGGGGGGATACCTAGTCAGTTGTACAACTGAATGCCTTCAACTGAAATGTGTCTTCCGCATTTAGCCCAACCCCTCTGAATCATTGAGGTGTGGGGGGCTGCCATAATCAACATCCACGTCTTCGACGCCCGGGGAACAAGTGGGTTAACTGCCTTGCTCAGGGGCAGAACGACAGATGTTTTACCTTGTCAGCTCGGGGATTCGATCCAGCAACCTTTCAGTTACTGGCCCGACGCTCTAAGCAAGGTCATTTACCAAAGTTAATGACTACAGGCCTAACTGTGAATAGATCTGAAATTAAATATGGTTGAAGAAAGAGCCATTTCTGAAACAGGGTACCAGTTAATGGAGGAGACACTAGTAGAGTGAATGCTCTCTCTCAGTAATCCGCTTCTCATTTGCATTTCAATTCTCTTGTATTTTTGCTCAGCCTCCAAAGCTAATCCAGAACCAGCATGAATGTGGCCTGTGCGTGCAGCAACAATTGCTCAAGGCCTCTCCACACAGAATGGTTACCGTCTGACACGACTGTTCACTATGAATCTCTGTAATAACTGTTCTAAACCAATCATCCAACACTTCTCCGGGAGGAATTTCCATATTTCTCCAATTGGTGCATAGGAACAAAACCAGCTTTACCATTTCTAATCGTCTCAAAACTGGAGGCGTTGACATGTTACCCTGAAAGTCTGGAAGGTAGCAATTGCAGGATATGACACGTATTGTCCTGCAAAGTGGCTGATAAAAGGTGCCGGTTAATCGTCAATTACTTTGTGACATGGGCGTAATGGTATTAGCTATCCTTGGCCCAGTGCCTTCTTCTCCTTAACACCATTTCCTGCCCCCTAAGTGGCATTCAGCCATGATTGTGGATCTATGCATTTAGCATTCCATTCAGCACCTCCTCTGAACCAACCGCTGCAGGGACATTACAATGTGAGAGTGTTAGCATTCTACACTTGTGAAGCCAGCAAGTGCTGATAGACCATTTTTTAAAAACCTAAACTAAACCCATATCCGCAGACTTTAAGTAGTCGCAAGTTCCACACAGTCTTTTAAACCTCCTCTCCTTCTATGAATAGGGATCTTAAGGCCAGGCACCACAACCTGAAAGTACATTTTTTTGCATCTATTTATTTATTTTGAGATTTGTTGTTTGTTGTTTGTTCCATTGATATGAGTATTTTCAAAAAGTAATCATAAAAATGTCAAAACCTTGATGAAATGTTTTATTTTATTTATTTGATCATACTACCTTCATTAATATTTTTATGAATTTTAACCACTCTAAAATGGACATACTGTACATCAATCATTTCAAAGCTCACTACATTGAGTTACACATAATTTCAAAGCCCATTTCATAAAGAATGTTACAAACTGGACAATTTATTTAATAACTTAATTTGAAGAGATGACGATTGGGTCTAAATAGGCTTTGGGCATTTGGTCGTCTAAATTCAGTGTACTTGTCTTTACCTGTCATTTCCTGAAAGTCAGACTCTTCTCATGTAACAACACATTTTTCTTACTTTCAGAAGCATCTGCATTCACACCATGTTGTGTGACTGTCCTTAGATACATTCTCCAGACTTGCACAGAGGGAATTGTTGATATACTGTCAATGTTTAATTATCAACATTTTATTGGGGAAAAAATGCGCCAAAAATGTATTTTACATACTGCATACACTACCGTTCAAAAGTTTGGGGTCACTTAGAAATGTCCTTGTTTTTGAAAGAAAAGCAAATGTTTTGTCCATTAAAATAACATAATCATGATCAGAAATACAGTGTAGACATTGTTAATGTTGTAAATGACTATTGTAGCTGGAAACGGCGGATTTTTTATGGAATATCTACATAGGCGTACAGAGGCCCATTATCAGCAACCATCACTCCTGTGTTCCAATGGCACGTTGTGTTAGCTATTCCAAGTTTATCATTTTAAAAGGCTAGTTGATAATTAGAAAACCCTTTTGCAATTATGTTAGCACAGCTGAAAACGGTTGTTCTGACTAAAGAAGCAATAAAACTGGCCTTTAGACTAACTGAGTATCTGTAGCATCAGCATTTGTGGGTTCGATTACAGGCTCAAAATGGCCAGAAACAAAAAACTTTCTTCTGAAACTCGTCAGTCTATTCTTAACACAAAAAAAGTATTTTAATTGTATCTACATTAAACTGGTAAAAGTTGATTGTGATATGATTCGGATTTATTTTTTTAAACATCTCATGGTGATAATAACCCAGTCACATGGTATAAATAGGCTGATAATAACCCAGTCACATGGTATAAATAGGCTGATAATAACCCAGTCATTCCATGGTAGAAATAGGCTGACAATAACCCAGTCATTCCATGGTAGAAATAGGCTGATAATAACCCAGTCACATGGTAGAAATAGGCTGATAATAACCCAGTTACATGGTATAAATAGGCTGATAATAACCCAGTCACATGGTAGAAATAGGCTGATAATAACCCAGTCATTCCATGGTAGAAATAGGCTGATAATAACCCAGTCATTCCATGGTAGAAATAGGCTGATAATAACCCAGTCATTCCATGGTAGAAATAGGCTGATAATAACCCAGTCACATGGCGGAAATAGGCTGATAATAACCCAGTCATTCCATGGTAGAAATAGGCTGATAATAACCCAGTCATCACATGGTAGAAATAGGCTGATAATAACCCAGTCATCACATGGTAGAAATAGGCTGATAATAACCCAGTCATCACATGGTAGAAATAGGCTGACAATAACCCAGTCATCACATGGTAGAAATAGGCTGATAATAACCCAGTCACATGGCGGAAATAGGCTGATAATAACCCAGTCACATGGCGGAAATAGGCTGATAATAACCCAGTCATTCCATGGTAGAAATAGGCTGATAATAACCCAGTCACATGGTAGAAATAGGCTGATAATAACCCAGTCACATGGTAGAAATAGGCTGATAATAACCCAGTCATTCCATGGTAGAAATAGGCTGATAATAACCCGGTCATCACATGGTAGAAATAGGCTGATAATAACCCAGTCACATGGTAGAAATAGGCTGATAATAACCCAGTCACATGGTATAAATAGGCTGATAATAACCCAGTCACATGGTAGAAATAGGCTGATAATAACCCAGTCACATGGTAGAAATAGGCTGATAATAACCCAGTCATTCCATGGTAGAAATAGGCTGACAATAACCCAGTCATTCCATGGTAGAAATAGGCTGATAATAACCCAGTCACATGTTAGAAATAGGCTGATAATAACCCAGTCACATGGTAGAAATAGGCTGATAATAACCCAGTCATCACATGGTAGAAATAGGCTGATAACAACCCAGTCATCCCATGGCAAATAGGCTGATATCCACCATCAGCTTCGCCCAGCTGGCATTGGAGGGTGCAACGCCATCGTCCTGGAACCTGTTTCCAACCCGGGGGGATTCTACCTTGGGTTCGGATCCTCCGTGCTCCCCCCCTCATTGGGCCACGAGGGTGTCTGAGGCTCTGGCCCCTTCGTCAGCCGCAATGGATTCTATGGCTGGCTCGGGTCCACTGTACACCACCTCCCATCGGTCCTCGAGGGGTCTCCTGAACCACTCGAGGCACAAAAATGGCCATTTCATCAGCTGTTATTATCCTCAGCTCTATGGTGAGAAACATCTCAGTTCCCGGGGCAAAAACCCTGTGCTACCCTGGGGCATGAGTACAGGACATTACTAGGCTGCTTCCTACCGTTCCACGACAGCTGCGGGGGGCTGACGCTGTCAAACGACATTAGGAGGGCTAGCTTGGAACTGCTGAAACTGCATTTATGAACCCAGTGATGGGTTTTCTACTAAGCTATTATATGGAATTGTTTTAAGATGGTTATACCAAGGATCATTTAGTTATTTCATTTAGAATTCTAGGACCCCTGTAGGTATTAAAAAATATACAGTACCAGTCAAAAGTTTGGACACACCTACTCATTCCAGGGTTTTTCATAATTTTTTAATATTTTCTACATAGAATAATAGTGAAGACATCAAAACTATGAAACAACACATATGGAATCATGCAGTAACCAAAAAAGTGTTAAACAAATCAAAATATATTTTTATGCTTTATCCATTATTTATGCTGCAGTAGTTTATGTGTCGGGGGGCTAGGGTCAGTTGGTTATATCTGGAGTACTTCTCCTGTCTTATCCGTTGTCCTGTGTGAATTTAAGTAGGCTCTCTCTAATTCTGTCCTTCTCTCTTTCTTTCTTTCTCTCTCTCGGGGGACCTGAGCCCTAGGACCATGCGTCAGGACTACCGGGCATGATGACTCCTTGCTGTCCCCAGTCCACCTGGCCTTGCTGCTGTTCCAGTTTCAACTGTTCTGCCTGCGGCTATGGAACCCTGACCTGTCCACCGGACGTGCTACCTGTCCCAGACCTGCTGTTTTCAACTCTCTAGAGACCGCAGGAGCGGTAGAGATACTCTTAATGATCGGCTATGAAAAGCCAACTGACATTTACTCCTGATTATTATTTGACCATGCTGGTCATTTATGAACATTTGAACATCTTGGCCATGTTCTGTTATAATCTCCACCCGGCACAGCCAGAAGAGGACTGGCCACCCCTCATAGCCTGGTTCCTCTCTAGGTTTCTTCCTAGGTTTTGGCCTTTCTAGGGAGTTTTTCCTAGCCGCCGTGCTTCTACACCTGCATTGCTTGCTGTTTGGGGTTTTAGGCTGGGTTTCTGTACAGCACTTTGAGATATCAGCTGATGTACGAAGGGCTATATAAAATAAACTTGATTTGATTTGATTTAATTTGAGATTCTTCAAAGTAGCCACCCTTTGCCTTGATGACAGCTTTGCACACTCTTGGCATTTTCTCAACCAGCTTCATGAGGTAGTCACCTGGAATGTATTTCAATTCCTTGTTAAAAGTTAAATTGTGGAATTTCTTTCCTTCCTAATGCGTTTGAGCCAATCAGTTGTGTTGTTACAATGTAGGGGTGGTATACAGAAGTTAGCCATATTTGGAAAAAGACCAAGTCCATATTATGGCAAGAACACCTCAAATAAGCAAAGAGAAAGAACACTCACTTTAAGACATGAAGGTCAGTCAATCTGGAAAATTTCAAGAACTTTGAAAGTTTCTTCAAGTGCAGTCGCAAAAACCGCCAGGCGCTATGATGAAACTGGCTCTCATGCAGTGGTGGAAAAAGTATCCAATTGTCATACTTGAGTAAATTTAAAGATACCTTAAAAGAAAATGACTCAAGTAAAAGTGAAAGTGACCAAGTAAAATTCTAGAGTAAAAGTCTAAAAGTATTTGGTTTTAAATATAGTTAAGTATCAAAAGTAAATTTTAGATTTTTGGTTCCAATCGCCGTGTCTTTGTGAGATGCAGAGTAGGTGAACGCATGTGTTGTTCCCACCATGAAGCATGGTGGAGGAGGTGTGATGGTGTGGGGGTGCTTTGCTGGTGACACTGTCAGTGATTTATTTAGAATTCAAGGAACACTTAACCAGCATAGCTACCACAGAATTATGCAGCGCTACGCCATCCCATCTGGTTTGCTCTTAGTGGGACTATCATTTGTTTTTCAACAGGACAATGACCCAACACACCTCCAGGCTGTCTAAGGGCTATTTGACCAAGAAGGAGAGTGATGATTGCTACATCATGCCAATAAAGAAAAACCCTTGAATGAGTCGGTGTGTCCAAACTTTTGACAGGTACTGTAAAAGCACATTTTTTTAAATCATTGAATTGTCTGTGTAGCTTGGACGTGGAAATGCCCCATTTCACTTCCATAAATCTTTCAGCCCGGTAGTGGGTTACATTCTGACGAGTGACACTTATCGTAGAGCATGGAGAACACCATTGTGTTCGTGAATGTCTCATCTTTCCACAGAGGGGTCATATTAGTTTGTAGCCCAAACCATTTGGACGTCCTTGACGTTTTCGTGAGAAGACCAATTTTCAGGGGTGTCTCTGGGTCTGACGAACAGCACTGTTCGGTCAACATCAGCGGATGTGGTTGATTGAGACGAAGCCCATGCAAAAAAAACAGATATCTCTATTTTACCAAAATCATTTTGATGGGGATTTTAAAAATATACTGATTTGATTTCCACGGCAGTGCAGACGTCAACTCTAGGGGGTATTAAAGAACTGATTCTAGCTCTGAAAGACTCAAATTATTATTTCAGCCCCTGTGCCATTGCTGGCCTGTGGTTAGCGAAACATTCAGCAGGCTACTGGCATTACACATCTGGCTGAAAGACTACTATAGCTCTGTTGGCATAACTTTTATAGATAACTTTGACACCTTTTGGAAACAGAAGATGCTCTACAGGAATGGCAGACTCCATCCAAATCATCTTGGTGCCTGGACCCTGTCCTCTTATTTGAAGGTTGCGTTGAGACAATGACTTATCAGTGACCCAAGCCAAGCTCAGATAATCCCTACCATTGTCCCTCTGAGTTGTCGTCGTGCTGCTCCAAAAGTACATTTTTCCAAGAATGTTGTCAGTAATAATGTAAGTAACCCAATTTATGTTCCCTCTAACTTCCCTGAGTGCTTCTGTCAATCTGACAGCTATTGTCAGTAATCATGTGCCTATGAACCTGAGTTATACTGTTAGCACTGAGATGATTTGCCCTAGCAGGAAGTCCACTGTGTGCAGTTCATCCTGCACTATCAGCTCGTATATAAATCTCACTGTCATGTCTACCTCTGATAAGTCTCCCAGTAAAACAATACAAACAATCAAGCAACCCATGTAATATTGCCTGTGTGTAGCTGGTGTAGAGGAGTCAGGCGCAGGACAGCAGATATGAGTAATAAACGTAATTTACTCAAATATTCACAAATAGATCGCAATAATAACGCCCACAATAACAGACCGTATTACAAACAAACAATCACTCACAAACAAACATGGGGAAACAGAGGGTTAAATAATGAACAAGTCATTGGGGGAATGAAACCAGGTGTGTAAGACAAGGACAAAACAAATGGAAAATGAAAAGTGTATCGGCGATGGCTAGAAGGCCGGTGACGTCGACCGCCGAACGCCTCCAGAACAAGGAGAGGGACCTACTTCGGCGGAAGTCGTAACATCCATTTAACATATGTAGCCTAAGATAAAAGCTTCATGAAATCCATAACTTGCTAACAACCGATAACATCCATATACTGGCTATCTCTGAAACTCGATAGATAATTCCATTTGACGATACAGTGGTAGCAAGACATGGTTCTAACATCTACAGCAGAGATAGGTCGGGGAGGTTTTGCTGTATATATCCAGAGTCATATTGCTGTAAGAGGATCTCACGTCAGATGATGTTGAAGTGATATGGCTACAGGTTCACCTGCTTCACCTAAAGTCTATTATTGTGGGAAGTTGCTATAGTCCACCAAGTGCTAACAGTCAGTATCTGGATAATATGTGTGAAATGCTTGATAATGTATGTGATATCAACCAAGGGGTACAATACCTCCACTACACTACTTTGATACACATCATTGGGATTTAGAAGTGAGTAGGCCTGTACGCAATGCCCACTGAAAAATAAGTGGGTATACAGCGTATACTTGTGTATACCCTCCACTACACCAGTGTAGTGATCACGATATAGTAGCCATATCTAGGAAAACAAAGGTCCAAAGGCTGGGCCTAATATAGTGTAGAAGAAGTCATACAAGAGGTTTTGTAGTGATTCCTATGTTGAAGATGTACAGAATATTTTCTGGTCTGTGGTGTGTATAATGAGGAGCAAGCAGACACGGCACTTGGCACATTTCTGAAATTGCTTATTGAAGTTACTAATAAGCATGCACACATTAAGAAATTGACTGTAAAAAACTGCTTAAATCCCCATGGATTGATGAGTAATTGAAAAATGTTATGGTTGAGAGGGACAAGGCAAAAGGAGTGGCAAATAAGTCTGGCTGCACAGCTGATTGGTAAACGTACTATACATTGAAAAATCATGTGACTAAACTAAACAAAAAGAAGAAGAAACTGCACTACAAAACAAATGTACATTATATAAAGGATGATAGTAAAAAGCTTTGGAGCACCTTAAATTACATTTTGGGCAACATTTTTTTACAATGTTTTATTTCACCTTTATTTAACCAGGTAGGCTAGTTGAGAACAAGTTCTCATGTGCAACTGCGACCTGGCCAAGATAAAGCAAAGCAGTTCGACACATACAACAACACAGAGTTAAACATGGAATAAACAAACATACAATCAATAATACAGTAGAACAAGTCTATATACAGCCTGTGCAAATGAGGTAGAATAAGAGAGGTAAGGCAATAAATAGGCCATGGTGGCGAAGTAATTACAATATAGCAATTAAACACTGGAATGGTAGGGTGTGCAGAAGATGAATGTGCAAGTAGAGATACTGGGGTGCAAAGGAGCAAGATAAATAAATAAATACAGTATGGGGATGAGGTAGTTGGATGGTCTATTTACAGATGAGCTATGTACAGGTGCAGTGATCTGTGAGCTGCTCTGACAGCTGGTGCTTAAAGCTAGTGAGGGAGGTAAGAGTCTCCAGCTTCAGTGATTTTTGCAGTTCGTTCCAGTCATTGGCAACAGAGAACTGGAAGGAGAGGCGGCCAAAGGAAGAATTGGCTTTGGGGGTGACCAGTGAGATATACCTGCTGGAGCGCGCGCCACGGGTGGGTGCTGCTATGGTGACCAGTGAGCTGAGATAAGGCGGGGCTTTACCTAACAGAGACTTGTAGATGATCTGGAGCCAGTGGGTTTGGCGACGAGTATGAAGCGAGGGCCAGCCAACGAGAGCATACCGGTCGCAGTGGTGGGTAGTATATGCGGCTTTTGTGACAAAACGGATGGCACTGTGATAGACTGTATCCAATTTGTTGAGTAGAGTGTTGGAGGCTATTTTGTAAATGACATCGCCAAAGTCGAGGATCGGTAGGATGGTCAGTTTTACGAGGGTATGTTTGGCAGCATGAGTGAAGGAGGCTTTGTTGTGAAATAGGAAGCCGATTCTGGATTTAATTTAGGATTGGAGATGTTTAATGTGAGTCTGGAAGGAGAGTTTACAGTCTAACCAGGCACCTAGGTATTTGTAGTTATCCACATATTCTAGGTCAGAACCGTCCAGAGTAGTGATGCTGGACGAGCGGGCAGGTGCGGGCAGCGAACGGTTGAAAAGCATGCATTTAGTTTTACTTGCATTTAATAGCAGTTGGAGGCCACTGAAGGAGAGTTGTATGGCATTGAAGCTCGTCTGGAGGTTATTTAACACAGTGTCCAAAGAAGGGCCAGAGGTATACAGAATGGTGTCGTCTGCGTAGAGGTGGATCAAAGAATCCCCAGCAGCGAGAGCGAACTCAGGACCATCCTTCATTGAATCAGATGGCTCATTCATCACAAAACTCACTGATATTGCCAACTACTTTGATGATTCTTTTAATGGCAAAATTAGCAAACTTAAGCATGACATGGCAACAACGAATACTGAACTTACACATCCAAGCATAACGGAACAAATTATGAAAGACAAGCGTTGTAAATTTGTGCTGTATTGTAGATATATAGTGGTGTAATAATGTGATGTATTGTAGATATATAGTGGTAGAGTAGTGGTGTAATAATGTGTTGTATTGTAGATATATAGTGGTGTAATAATGTGATGTATTGTAGATATATAGTGGTAGAGTAGTGGTGTAATAATGTGTTGTATTGTAGATATATAGTGGTAGAGTAGTGGTGTAATAATGTGTTGTATTGTAGATATATAGTGGCGTAATAATGTGTTCTATTGTAGATATATAGTGGTAGAGTAGTGGCGTAATAATGTGTTGTATTGTAGATATATAGTGGTGTAATAATGCGATGTATTGTAGATATATAGTTGTAGAGTAGTGGCGTAATAATGTGTTGTATTGTAGATATATAGTGGTAGAGTAGTGGTGTAATAATGTGTTGTATTGTAGATATATAGTGGCGTAATAATGTGTTGTATTGTAGATATGTAGTGGTAGAGTAGTGGTGTAATAATGTGTTGTATTGTAGATATGTAGTGGTAGAGTAGTGGTGTAATAATGTGTTGTATTGTAGATATATAGTGGTAGAGTAGTGGTGTAATAATGTGTTGTATTGTAGATATGTAGTGGTAGAGTAGTGGTGTAATAATGTGTTGTATTGTAGATATATAGTGGTAGAGTAGTGGTGTAATAATGTGTTGTATTGTAGATATGTAGTGGTAGAGTAGTGGTGTAATAATGTGTTGTATTGTAGATATATAGTGGTAGAGTAGTGGTGTAATAATGTGTTGTATTGTAGATATATAGTGGTGTAATAATGTGTTGTATTGTAGATATATAGTGGTAGAGTAGTGGTGTAATAATGTGATGTATTGTAGATATATAGTGGTAGAGTAGTGGTGTACTTAATGTGTTGTATTGTAGATATATAGTGTTAGAGTAGTGGTGTAATAATGTGTTGTATTGTAGATATATAGTGGTGTAATAATGTGTTGTATTGTAGATATATAGTGGTAGAGTAGTGGTGTAATAATGTGTTGTATTGTAGATATATAGTGGTAGAGTAGTGGTGTAATAATGTGATGTATTGTAGATATGTAGTGGTAGAGTAGTGGTGTAATAATGTGTTGTATTGTAGATATATAGTGTTAGAGTAGTGGTGTAATAATGTGTTGTATTGTAGATATATAGTGGTAGAGTAGTGGTGTAATAATGTGTTGTATTGTAGATATATAGTGGTAGAGTAGTGGTGTAATAATGTGTTGTATTGTAGATATATAGTGGTAGAGTAGTGGTGTAATAATGTGTTGTATTGTAGATATATAGTGGTAGAGTAGTGGTGTAATAATGTGTTGTATTGTAGATATGTAGTGGTGTAATAATGTGTTGTATTGTAGATATATAGTGGTAGAGTAGTGGTGTAATAATGTGTTGTATTGTAGATATATAGTGGTAGAGTAGTGGTGTAATAATGTGTTGTATGATGTACTGTTTTATTTTGTTTGTGATGTAATTTACTTAACCTTGTTTGGACTCCAGGAAGAGTAGCTGCTGCCTTGCCAGGAACTAATGGGGATACTTAATAAATACAAATAAGCCAGTCATCCCATGGTAAAAAGCCTGATACCACTTTCAGGTGGCAGACTCACAGAGCACATATCTTGTACAAATGGTAAACATCAAACACACAGGCCATATCCATGGTGCCTTACAAAATCAATCACCAAAGAAGAAAGAATGATAGTCACAATGCATTCTAACACAGTCAACAACTAAAGCGGACCGTTGGTAGCTTCCAAGCAGAGGCAATAACAAATACAAACTAGTCAATGAATTAGGTGCCATGGCTCAACATATGGTTTGCTGAACGAATCCTAGTTTATAATAAGTGCTGATGTATAGAGCTGGGGGTTAGATAAAGAAGAACAATGTACAGTAGGATTACATGTAAATTAATCAGTCTCACTGTGTTGGTATTTATTATGGATCCCCATTAGCTGCTGCCAAGACAGCAGCTACTCTTCCTGGGGTTTGTTATGGATCCCCATTAGTTCCTGCCAAGACAGCAGCTACTCTTCCTGGGGTTTATTATGGATCCCCATTAGTTCCTGCCAAGACAGCAGCTACTCTTCCTGGGGTTTATTATGGATCCCCATTAGTTCCTGCCAAGACAGCAGCTACTCTTCCTGGGGTTTATTATGGATCCCCATTAGTTCCTGCCAAGACAGCAGCTACTCTTCCTGGGGTTTATTATGGATCCCCATTAGTTCCTGCCAAGACAGCAGCTACTCTTCCTGGGGTTTATTATGGATCCCCATTAGCTGCTGCCAAGACAGCAGCTACTCTTCCTGGGGTTTATTATGGATCCCCATTAGTTCCTGCCAAGACAGCAGTTACTCTTCCTGGGGTTTATTATGGATCCCCATTAGCTGCTGCCAAGACAGCAGCTACTCTTCCTGGGGTTTATTATGGATCCCCATTAGTTCCTGCCAAGACAGCAGCTACTCTTCCCGGGGTCCAGCAAAATGAAGGCAGATATACAATTTATAAAACATTACAATACATTCACAGGTTTCACAAAACACTGTGTGCCCCCAGGCCCCTACTCCACCACTACCACATATCTACAGTACTAAATCCATGTGTACTGTGTCCCTGTAATTATGGTTCAAAGTGCAAGCATGTCTGTGTTTTGCATGCTGTTGATGTGTTTTGGTCACACTTTTTTGGCTGTGTTTTGCATGCAGTTGATGTATTTTGGTCACACTTTTTTGGCTGTGTTTTGCATGCTGTTTATGTATTTTGGTCACAGTGATCATTAACAGGGGCGGACTGGGACCAGAAATCGGCTCTGGCATTTCTAACACACCGGCCCATTTTTTCCCCCCTTGAGGCCCCCAGTGTTGGTCCGATAATGCTCATTTTGCACAAAAAAAACATCAACCACTGGGGTAAAAAGGGACCAGCCCATCTGGCATTTGCCCGAAATGCCAGATGGCCAGTCCGCCCCTGATCATTAAGACTCCAAACAGGGTTGATGTCAACACACTAGACATATCAGGGGTGCTAAGTTGTGCCAGGGCTTGAGCAGAGGGGAGCATGTAGGATTCTTCTCATGACCCCTGTTAACCTAGTGGGACTACTTTCTCCCATGTACCCACTCCTGTCAATGTAGGCTACAGCTGCATTGTGATCTCATGGGTCGGTAATGGATTATGGGATTCAAACACAAAGTAGAACAAAGCTCTAGGAAGAGAAAGCAATGACAGCCAAAGGTCAATTATACATACATACCGAGCTTTACTGTGTTCGGGAGGCTGAATGTATTCTGTCCTTACTTTATCAGGTCGGCAAGGGACATACCGTGACACAGGAGGCAGACATCGGATGAAAGTTAAAATCTTTTCAATGTTCCAACTTCAGAGCATGGATAATTCATGCACTTCAGTACATTCACATGGCCTCGACATTGGAAAACATTGTGCATCGCTGCACATTACTGTACGACATCATTTCATGTGAATGTTGTGAGAGAGAAGAAGAAAAAACATAACCCCAGAAATGTCAGTGGTCGTTGTATGATGCCCAGACATACTAAAAGCATATACATGACTTGTCTAGCAAGGTCCATCTGCTTGGTGAATACAATGATATGTGATTGAAACAGAAACACACAGAAAGCCAAAGCATCAGGCTATAGAATAGGATACATGGAACGTTACAGTGTGTAAAGTAAGGAGTGTCTCAACTGATTTTTCTTTCTCCTACAGATGGAACAATGGCATATTTAATTGACTCACTTGACCGTGAGAAAACATTCTGCGACACAAAATGGTTGACCTAATTCTCGAGGAGTAATGCATTGTGGGGCCTTCTCCCGATCAGAAGGGGTTTTCATTATTCTTGTATTGGTGGTTTAGCACTTATCAACTCATCCTGCTGTTGAGTAAGCTCCATCCCTGCTTTAATCCGTAATGCTTCATTATAAATCGAATACTTTCATGGACGACTCCTATTCCAAGTGCTGTTGTGAATATTTAATGTTGTAGTCCTCCTGTGGCATGGAAATGCACGATCATCTGCTCTCTTGACACTGGCTCAGGGAAATGTATTCACAATAAATGTGATTCATGCATGAAAACATTCAGTACAAACATTGATGGTGTCGGAGTGAGCCATCTGTAGAGGCTAATCAAAAATATTTTAGGCCTGTTGCAGAGCACATCACATTCAGTACACTGGGATTCAGGCCTGTTCCAGAGCACTTCACATTCAGTACACTGGGATTCAGGCCTGCTGCAGAGCACTTCACATTCAGTACACTGGGATTCAGACCTGTTGCAGAGCACATCACATTCAGCACACTGGGATTCAGGCCTGTTGCAGAGCACTTCACATTCAGTACACTGGGATTCAGGCCTGTTCCAGAGCACTTCACATTCAGTACACTGGGATTCAGGCCTGCTGCAGAGCACTTCACATTCAGTACACTGGGATTCAGACCTGTTGCAGAGCAGAGCACATTCAGTACACTGGGATTCAGGCCTGTTGCAGAGCACTTCACATTCAGCACACTGGGATTTAGGCCTGTTGCAGAGCACATCACATTCAGCACACTGGAATTTAGGCCTGTTGCAGAGCACATCACATTCAGCACACTGGGATTCAGGCCTGTTGCAGAGCACTTCACATTCAGCACACTGGGATTTAGGCCTGTTGCAGAGCACATCACATTCAGCACACTGGGATTTAGGCCTGTTGCAGAGCACTTCACATTCAGCACACTGGGATTCAGGCCTGTTGCAGAGCACATCACATTCAGCACACTGGGATTCAGGCCTGTTGCAGAGCACATCACATTCAGCACACTGGGATTCAGGCCTGTTGCAGAGCAGAGCACATTCAGTACACTGGGATTCAGGACTCATCTGTATTTCTAGCCTACTAGTCCAAGTATTTTAGAAGAGAATATAGCTTAAGAGTTTTATGCACAGATAAAATGTAAATTGTTACCATTGACATTTTTTCACAAGACACTTTGGAGCATAAGCAATGCCTTTGTTGGTATTGAGCTAAAATATTGAGCACAAACTGACTGGTACAATGGTACAAAATATACAAAAACAGGCCATTTTTAAAACACGCAATTCCAGTCCAGTCAACAATATGATATTGTATGAGAACATCTTACCAGAAGTATGATTGGTTGCTATAGCAACAACTCCATCCCAACACTGACTGGTTTCCTGTAGTAAGTTTCCTCCATCTCAACACTGACTGGTTTCCTGTAGTAAGTTTCCTCCATCCCAACACTGACTGGTTTCCTGTAGTAAGTTTCCTCCATCCCAACACTGACTGGTTTCCTGTAGTAAGTTTCCTCCATCTCAACACTGACTGGTTTCCTGTAGTAAGTTTCCTCCATCCCAACACTGACTGGTTTCCTGTAGTAAGTTTCCTCCATCCCAACACTGACTGGTTTCCTGTAGTAAGTTTCCTCCATCCCAACACTGACTGGTTTCCTGTAGTAAGTTTCCTCCATCCCAACACTGACTGGTTTCCTGTAGTAAGTTTCCTCCATCCCATACTGACTGGTTTCCTGTAGTAAGTTTCCTCCATCCCAACACTGACTGGTTTCCTGTAGTAAGTTTCCTCCATCCCAACACTGACTGGTTTCCTGTAGTAAGTTTCCTCCATCCCAACACTGACGAGTTTCCTGTAGTAAGTTTCCTCCATCCCAACACTGACTGGTTTCCTGTAGTAAGTTTCCTCCATCCCAACACTGACAGGTTTCCTGTATTAAGTTTCCTCTATCCCAACACTGACTGGTTTCCTGTATGTAACGGCTGTCAATGTCGTTCTCCTCCTCAGACGAGGAGGAGCATGGATCGGACCAAGATGCGGAGTAGGAGGTATTCATGATTTTAATGGCAAACCAACAAACACTACAAATTAACAAAACAACAAACGTGACTAACCTGCAACAGTCCTGTGTGGCCCAAACGCTAACACAGGAAACAAACACCCACAAAACACCAGTGAAACCCTGGCTGCCTTAGTATGACTCTCAATCAGAGACAAACGATACACACCTGTCTCTAATTGAGAATCATACCAGGCCGAACACAAAACCCCACATAGAAATAGAAAACATAGACTGCCCACCCAACACTCACGCCCTGACCAATAAAGACATATAAAACAAGAGAAAACAGGTCAGGAACGTGACACTGTAGTAAGTTTCCTCCATCCCAACACTGACTGGTTTCCTGTAGTAAGTTTCCTCCATCCCAACACTGACTGGTTTCCTGTAGTAAGTTTCCTCCATCCCAACACTGACTGGTTTCCTGTAGTAAGTTTCCTCCATCCCAACACTGACTGGTTTCCTGTAGTAAGTTTCCTCCATCCCAACACTGACTGGTTTCCTGTAGTAAGTTTCCTCCATCCCACACTGACTGGTTTCCTGTAGTAAGTTTCCTCCATCCCAACACTGACTGTTTTCCTGTAGTAAGCGCATTTAAAAAGAGTTTAACTACCTTATGACCGATGGGAAAATTCTCCCTGCGGAAGAATGGCTCCATAAATAACATCATGTGGTTCATTGAAGTGTGAGCAGCACTGTTAAATTAACGTTACTACTTACCTACAGGAAACGTGTTATATGAATCAAGTCCGTTATATTTAATACGATCTTTATTACAAAAGTGATATTGAATTCAATTCTCATCTTTAGAAGATTGAGTTTTATTCTTCAACAGTTTTAAACAGTAAAACTATGGTTCATGGCTAATTTACATGACATACTTCTTAAACATTTACTTGTGAGCTAAGGTGTGTTCAATTATCAATTTCCGAATTAAAAGGGTCTATAAATATTAATGAAAAACCTCCAAAACAAACTGAGGTATTTTCAAATATTCAAGATACCTTGAATTATTTACAAACATTCTGAAATCTAAAATAGAGACTGAATAATTTATCCCACGTCCTTATGTAAAACATTTTTGGAGGGATTGATTTGATATCACACATTTGATAAGAAGCACCTGAACAACACAGTGAATTCATTATCCTCCACATTGAGCTCACAGACAGATAGATTGTCACGCTGGTATAAAGGATTTTGGAGACAGGCGCAGGAATACACAATATTGGATTTTAATACACCCAAAACAAACAGGTCTACAAAAACACTGGGCTGTACCCAAACAAAAGAGAGAGGGTAAACCTCGAAGAAACGACACGGGACGATACCCATAATACACAATATATGAAGCACGCAATATATATAACAGCTGCACCACCCCATAGGTAGTCACGCGACCAACGGACATGAGAACAATAACCGACAAAGACAACAGAGGACACATATATAACATACTAATCAGGGGAAATAGGAACCAGGGTGTGTGCAATCAGACAAGACAATCCAGGGTTGATGATAATGAATCCGGTTCAGTGAAGCCTAGAAATCCGGTGACTTAGACCTCAGGAACTGGTGAACAGAATGAGCAGCAGTACCGGGGGGATCCGTGACATAGATAAGAAGCACATGAGAGGTCATTGGTTGTGTGGAAGCGTGCATGGCATGCTCAGCTCAGAAACATTGTAGGATTGGGCATTGGCCTAGATGTCATGATGTGAAGATGATTGATTCTCATGTTTTAATACGCTTTGTTACTTAGTCGTATGAAGTTAAATTCAACGCATTGTATTCAATGTACCACTATAAGATAATAAGAAAATATAGCACTATGTTTTCCATGTCAATGTACAGCATCCAAAATAGGCCTAGTCTTATGGATTTGTGGTACTCATTTCATGATATACTAATTTGAATGCAGTGAGCATCTTAAAATAACTGTCACGTTTGCGTTGATGTACTTGCTATGTGTAAAAGGTACACAGCCTAAAGCAAAAAAATGCTACCAAGCATCTTTAATGAGGAAATATATGAATGGTAAAATGTATTCAGCGCTGTGGCATCGGGTTACAACTCTTTGAAGTAGTGTATTTGGAATATTAATCACACTCATGACCTATTTGCTTCTACAGTTTATGGAAATTCCCGGTTGCCCTTGTTGCCCCGATCCAATCATTCAGGATCTGAAGATGCTGTTACAACAACAACACATTCATTAAGATGGGAGTGGTTTGCATAAATGTGTCTAACAAGGACCTGGAGTTCAAGATGTCAGAGAACCCAGGATGACCAGGACTCTCTGTAAGAACAATAGAATAAATGGACCCAGGATGACCAGGAATCTCCGTAAGGACAATAGAATAAATGGACCCAGGATGACCAGGACTCTCTGTAAGGACAATAGAATAAATGGACCCAGGATGACCAGGACTCTCTGTAAGGACAATAGAATAAATGGACCCAGGATGACCAGGACTCTCTGTAAGGACAATATAATAAATGGACTCAGGATGACCAGGACTCTCTGTAAGGACAATAGAATAAATGGACCCAGGATGACCAGGACTCTCTGTAAAGACAATAGAATAAATGGACCCAGGATGACCAGGACTCTCTGTAAAGACAATAGAATAAATGGACCCAGGATGACCAGGACTCTCTGTAAGGACAATAGAATAAATGGACCCAGGATGACCAGGACTCTCTGTAAGGACAATAGAATAAATGGACCCAGGATGACCAGGACTCTCTGTAAGGACAATAGAATAAATGGACCCAGGATGACCAGGACTCTCTATAAGGACAACAAAATGACTGTACCCATAAGGACGAGGCTCTCTATAAGGACAACAAAATGAATGGACCCATAAGGACGAGGCTCTCTATAAGGACAACAGAATGAATGGACCCATAACGATCGAGGCTCTGTATAAGGACAACAGAATAAATGGCAAGAAGCCCAGCCAGGGGAAAACAAACACTGGTTGGCTGAGACAAGACAGCGTTCTGATGGCCTGTAGAGAACGCTTCCCTGAGGTTCCGGAGACGGTTACCAAACATCCTCACTACCTTGCCATCTGTCTAAACCCAATGTACTTTTAGAGTACTCCCCATGACAACACACACTCGGAAGAGACAGAAACATGGAAATAGGCTTTTAGGAAGCCAGGCTACACTGTCAGCCTGACATGAAAGCTGGGTGTGGCATGAGAGTGTGTTGACATCCCTGGAACCAAATTTAAAGGAGGGCTTCTCTAGAAGCGCTCTCTCTCCTGACTCTGTTAAATGAAAGGAAAAGCTTTGTCTGACACAACCACACACTTTTCGGGTTAAGGTTGCAAAGGGATGGTATATTACTGGAAACTTTCTAAGTTTACCAGTAAACTACCAGCCTTTTGGTATCTTTCACGGATTTTATGTAATCTATCACATGACATCTAGTGGCCCTTTTGGCTACTTCAGATTATTACAGGTGTCTATAATTATCTCTGGCCCTCTGTTGGGCCTTATCACGTAAAATATATGAAATGATTAAATAAGATGATTTTAAAACAGAAAATGGAATGACAAAGCTGTAAAATATTATCCTGAATATTAACCATAAACTTAGTGAATACCATTGGTGTTTAATGTGAGTGTTTCAGCATGAAATATATTTTTAAAAACCATGTTTTACACACTTTAATTTATTTTACTATGTGTTGGTGTCAATGTGTGGGTGTCAAACTGGTGGCAGTTGTGGAAATAGTCAATAGTTGGAAGAGTTTCAGAGTTGTGAATTATTTTATTTTTTCATCAATTATTGAACCATGGAAAAAGTACCCAATTCTCATACTTGAGTAAAAGTAAATATACCTTAAAAGAAAATTACTCAAGTAAAAGTGAAAGTCACCAAGTAAAATACTACTTGAGGAAAAGTCTAAAAGTATTTGGTTTTATATGTACTTAAGCATCAAAAGTAATTGTAATTGTTAAAATATACTTAAGTATCATAAAATAAAGTAAAATAAAATAAAAATTAAGTAGAATAAAATAAAAATATATAGCAATATATTAAGCAAACCAGACAGCACCATTTTCTTGTTTTGTATTTACTTACGGATATCCAGGAGCACACTCCAACACTGAGACATAATTTACAAATGAAGCATTTGTGTTTAGTGAGTCCGCCAGATCAGGTAGTGGGGATGACCAGGGATGTTCTCTTGATAAGTGTTTGAATTGGACCATTTTCCTGTCCTGCTAAGCATTCAAAATGTAATGACTACTTTTAGTAAGGAGTAAAAAGTAAATAATTTTCTTTAGTTATGTAGTGAATTAAAAGTAAAAGTTGTCAAAAATAGAAATAGTAAAGTACAGATACTCCCAAAAAACTACTTAAGTACTACTTTAAAGTATTTTTACTTAAGTACTTCACACCACTGTAAATGGTCTATCTACTAGAAACTCATGGACAATATGGACACAGATAACATAAATTAATACTATGTACTGAACAAAAAATATAACCGCAACATGTTAAGTGTTGGTCCAATTTTTCATGAGCTGAAATAAAAGATCCTAGAAATGTTCGATATGCACAAAAAGCTTATTTCTATCAAATGTTGAGCACACATTTGTTTACATCCCTGTTAGTGAGCATTTTCTCCATTGCCAAGATAATCCATCCACCTGACAGGTGTGGCATATCAAGAAACTGATTAAACAGCACAATCATTACACAAGTGCACCTTATGCTGGGGACAATAAAAGGTCACTCTAAAATGTGCAGTTTTGTCACATAACACAATGCCACAGATGTATCAAGTTTTGAGGGAGTGTGGAATTGCCATGCTGACTGCAGTAATGTCCAACAGAGCTGTTGCCAGATAATTGGATGTTCATTTCTCTACCATAAGCCGCCTCAAACGTTGTTTTAGAGAATTTGGCAGTACATCCAACTGGCCTCACAACCGCAGACCACATGCAACCATGCCAGCCCAGTACCTCCACATCCGGCTTCTTCACCTGCGGGATCATCTGAGGAGGGGGAGGAGGGTTACTCAGGAGTATTTCTATCTGTAATACAAACGTTAGTGGGGAAAAAATATTCTGATTGGCTGTGTCTGGCTCCCCAGTGCGTGGACTTGGCTCCCAAGTTGGTGTGCCTATGCCCTCCCAGGCCCATCCATAGCTCCGCCCCTTCACCGTCATGTGAAATCCATAGATTAGGGCCTAATTTAATTTATTTCAATTGACTGATTTTCTTATATAAACTATAACTCAATAAAATATTAGAAATTGTTGCATGTTGCATTTATATTTTTGTTCAGAATATATATATCAATACATTTTTTTGAAGTTATTCAAGTATAAATTACCACAGTTATGATAGATTGACATAGATTTTCTGTTAATTAACACAATTACTGAAGATTCAGGTAACTTTGGTAAATTACTCTTAGCTTTGTAACCCTACTCTGGGTCAAGTCTGAACCATTTCAGGAAGATTCACAGCATGCTCTGTGTTATACTGTGACAAACAAAATTACTATTATATTCAAATCAAGCAGATGGCATGAAATGGGAGCAGTTAATTGTCTATGTAAATCCACATGTACACAAAATGACTACTCTATCCAACTAAATATGATATACAGTGCCTTCGGAAAGTATTCAGGCCCCTTTACTTTTTCCACATTTTTTTTAACGTTACAGCCTTATTCTAAAATGGATTAAATAAAAATAAATCCTCATCAATCTACACACAATACCCCATAATGACAAAGTAAAAACAGGGTTTTAGAAATTGTTGCATATTTATTAAACATAAAAAACGTTTTTATTTTAATTTTTTAAGTATTCAGACATTTTGCTATGAGACTCGAAATTGTGCTCAGGTGCATCCTGTTTCCATTGATCATCCTTGAGATGTTTCTACAACTTCAAAATCAAATCAAATGTTATTTGTCACATGCGCTGAAAACAACAGCTGTAGACCTTTACAGTGAAATGCTGAATACAACAGGTGTAGTAGACCTCACAGTGAAATGCTGAATACAACAGGTGTAGTAGACCTTACAGTGAAATGCTGAATACAACAGGTCTAGTAGACCTTACAGTGAAATGCTGAATACAACAGCTGTAGACCTTACAGTGAAATGCTGAATACAACAGCTGTAGACCTTACAGTGAAATGCTGAAAACAACAGCTGTAGACTTTACAGTGAAATGCTGAAAACAACAGCTGTAGACTTTACAGTGAAATGCTGAATACAACAGCTGTAGACCTTACAGTGAAATGCTGAATACAACAGCTGTAGACCTTACAGTGAAATGCTGAATACAACAGGTGTAGTAGACCTCACAGTGAAATGCTGAATACAACAGGTGTAGTAGACCTCACAGTGAAATGCTGAAAACAACAGCTGTAGACCTTACAGTGAAATGCTGAATACAACAGCTGTAGACCTTACAGTGAAATGCTGAATACAACAGGTGTAGTAGACCTTACAGTGAAATGCTGAATACAACAGGTGTAGTAGACCTTACAGTGAAATGCTGAATACAACAGGTGTAGTAGACCTTACAGTGAAATGCTGATTACAACAGGTCTAGAAGACCTTACAGTGAAATGCTGAATACAACAGCTGTAGACCTTACAATGAAATGCTAAATACAACAGGTGTAGACCTTACAGTGAAATGCTTACTTACAAGCCCTTAACCAACAATGCTGTTTTAAGAAAAATAAGTGTTAAGAAAGTATTTATTAAAATAAATAGAAAAATAACAAATAATTAAAGAGCAACAATAAAATAACAGTAGCGAGGCTATATACAGGGGGTACCAGTACAGAGTCAATGTGCGGGTTACAGGTTAGTCAAGGTAATTGAGGTAATATGTACCTGTAGGTAGAGGTAAAGTGACTATGCATAGATAATAAACAGAGTAGCAGCAGTGTAAAAATGGGGTGGGGGGGGGGGGGGGGCAATGCAAAAAGTCCAGGTAGCCATTTGATTAGCTGTTCAGGAGTCTTATGGCTTGGGGGTAGAAGCTGTTAAGAAGCCTTTTGGACCTAGACTTGGTGCTCCGGTACCGCTTGCCGTGCGGTGGCAGAGAGAACAGTCTATGACTAGGGTGGCTGGAGTCTTTGACACTTTTTTAGGGCCTTCCTCTGACACCGCCTGGTATAGAGGTCCTAGATGGCAGGAAGCTTGGCCCCAGTGATATTTTTTCTGAGGTCTTGGCAGATTTCTTTTGATTTCCCCATGATGTCAAGCAAAGAGGCACTGAGTTTGAAGGTCGGCCTTCAAATACATCCACAGGTACACCTCCAATTGACTCAAATGATGTCAATTAGCCTATCAGAAGCTTCTAAAGCCATGGAATCATTTTCTGGAATTTTCCAAGCTGTTTAAAGACACAGTCAACTTAGTGTATGTAAACTTCTGACCCACTGGAATTGTGATAAAGTGAATTATAAGTCAAATAATCTGTCTGTAAACAATTGTTGGAAAAATTACTTGTGTCATGCATAAAGTTTTAATGACTCCAACCTAAGTGTATGTAAACTTCCGACTTCAACTGTATGTAAATGTGATATGTATTTTTTTATTTTTTATAAATGAGCAAAAATGTCTGTTTTTGCTTTGTCATTATGGGGTGTTGAGTGTAGATTGATGAGGGGGAAAAAACTATTTAAACAGTTTTAGAATAAAGCTGTAACCTAACAAAATGTGAAAAAATGTCAAGGGGTCTGAATACTTTCCAAAGGCAATGTAAGTTACATCATCTGCTAACATAAGTTTAAAGTTTTATTAGTCGTATGCACAGGATACATATGGTACACACCGTCCAATGAAATGCTTACTTGCAGGTTCCTTCTGGACAATGCAACAACAATAATAAATAATAAAATATAATAATACGAACATAAAGTAAATGGCTAAGTAGAATAGAATAAACATTTTAGCATCTGTATAATACAGGAAGGCACAATTAATAGTCCAATTATTTCCATGTGTGGGAAAGGGGGAATGGCTGGGAAGTGATTAGGTTTGGCAGTTTTAGCTATTGTAAATAAGTGTCTTAGCAACAATTGTGATATGTGTGTATCATGAATGGATGTGTGTCTGTGTGTCGATGTGTGTATATCTGTGTGTGTGTGTCGATGTGTGTTTATCTGTGTGAGTGTGTGTCTGTGTGTCGATGTGTGCATATCTGTGTGTGTGTGTCGATGTGTGTATATCTGTGTGAGTGTGTGTCTGTGTGTCGATGTGTGTATATCTGTGTGTGTGTGTCGATGTGTGTATATCTGTGTGTGTGTGTCGATATGTGTTTATCGGTGTGTGTGTGTGTATATCTGTGTGTGTCGATGTGTGTATATCTGTGTGTGTGTGTGTGTCGATGTGTGTATATCTCTGTGTGTGTGTGTGTGTCGATGTGTGTATATCTGTGTGTGTGTGTGTGTGGGTGTGTGCTTGAGTGAGTGTATGTGGGTTAAGGAGTGGAGAATCAGAGCAGAGCAGTCCAGTTCAAGTGTTCAGCGGTCTGATGGCTTGTAGATAGCAACTGTCTCAGAGCCTGTTGGTATCAGACGTCACGCTCTGATACAGTCTGATGGCTTGTAGATAGAAACTGTCACTGAGCCTGTTGGTATCAGACGTCACGCTCCGATACCATCTGCCCGACAGTAAGGGAGAGAACAGCTCGTGGCTGGGGTTGTGCACAATGCAATTGGCCCAGATTTTTCTCCTCTGTCATAGAGACGGCACCAGCCTACATGGATGAGCGAGGCTTTATTCTCCACCGCGAGACTGAAACGTTCCCCTGAGCTGGAATCCTCTAAGATGCAAACTGCTTCTTGTTCTTGGTCTTCAATAAAACACCACCATTTCCCATCTGCTCATCCTATCACGTTTTCCCGTTCACCATTTTTAAATCACCGCCCCTGTTTACTGTCACCGTAATTACAGGCCAACTAGCGTGCCAGGCTGTGATAGGAGCTGATTGTAAAGCACCCTAGCCAAAATATGGAAACGACATAGCCTTGACGTGCTGCACAGACAACTGGACATGGAAGGGACTGAGAAACAGAGGACGAGCCTAGGTCATGGGAAGAGCAGAGGTTAATGTGAAATGCATGAATCTGTAAGGCATCATGAGCACCACAGTCTGCCCGTCAGGGAAATAAAATAAGAGGTGGAATATTATTTCAAACCACAGTGTAGAATAGCATGGCCTTGAGAACCATTTCAATGGTATAAGTATGAGGCGGAGAACGGTGTTGAATTCTGACTTGAAACCAGCGGTAGTCACAGTGAAATAGACAGGACAACACAGAACACATCAAACACGTCTCTAGCCTGCAAATCAAATCCCTAAAATACTTCTAACATAAACTTTTACACAGCCTAGTATTTTGTCTTTCAACAAAGTCCTATTTTGATTCTTGACATCAAATATAGTTAATATGTTAAGTTTGAGAAGTATAAATGGCAGATGATGAGGGGGGATTGTGTCACTCCCCCCATGCTGGCTGTCCTAAGCCAGGACGAGCCCCTATAAACATCACCATGCCTCACACCTGCTGTGGCGAATGTGCTGGCAAGGTGTACTCTAAAATCCTGAATCCCTACCAGACTTGCTAAGCCGGTAATTAACATTCCTCTCCAACAACTTAAAATCACAAAAAGATGAGTAAACATAGAAGTGCACACACACACACACACACACACACACACACACACACACACACACACACACACACACACACACACACACACACACACACACACACACACACACACACACACACACACACACACACACACACACACACACACACACCACACACACACACACACACACAAACAGAAAAGGAGCTTAAGGGAAAGGAAGATATTCGGAGACAGATAAAGGGGAACAACATACAAGCAACCAGAGATAATATTCTGTTTTTACCAGTGAGACTTGACTTTCTATCCCTAAACACAAAGAGTGATCTCAGTCATAAAACTCCTGTTGTACTTCGCGAAGTGTCCTTGTATTTTTTTCAATTTAAAATAAGCACATTTGAGATATTTCTCCTTGGGTGAACACTTGCAGTCATATGCTGTCTTCTCAGTGCATGACACATCTCCTCATGCTTACATAATGTAGATCTGTCCTAATTCCTCTCTCCAGAGCAGTACTGTGATCTTCAAGGACTAAGCAACATAACAGCCACAATCTTCCAAACAGAGTCAAGACTATTTCACACTGGATAAGGGGGACATTAAAATGTTAACTTTGCTTCTGATACTTGAGAGATATATTTTTATTTATTTTATATTTATAGTCCTGCATCCTTAAATCAACAGGATATTATAAACTTCAAAAAGCAAATCAAATACATTTTTATCAAGCGATTAGCCTGCAAGTCCAGCTTTTAACAAGGGAGCTCATCAGACCCATTATAATAGACTAAAAAGATTTCAGATGTAGAAATGATCAATTCTATCACATTCAATTTACAATTGGAGCTAATTGCAAATTAGCACACATAAGAATAGTCATTGATACATTCCTACGAGAACAGATAAGAAGTATTACTCTGTTTGTCTATGTCAGGTCTAATTGGACGTTTCCATGGATACCATGCCTGAGGAAACCCATCTCCTCTAAGAATAGAGACTTTATTATTTGTGTCTTTCTCCGTCCACGGATGTAAACAGTGGCCGCTGTACAAAGTGTACAGTTGAGGACAGAACAGACTAACATCAGTTATCTGTCTTCACATGAAAAAGCTTTGAATAGAAAATCCACAATTTGAATGTCGAAAGCAGTTTAATTTGAAATATATGAATTCTGATGCGACACTACACATTTCATCACCACAATGACTTTGGACATAATAGACTAAATATTTAGGCTGACTTCATCCAGTGTCCAGAAAAATGAATTTGCGTGGTATGCAAATATGCACATATTTATAAAGATATTGCCTAATTTGCATATTGTAATAACATATTTCAGAACAATTGTAATACAAAAAACTATTATATTTGTGTCTACATTCATTTGGTAAAAAATGTATTGCAATATGATTGATTAAGAGAAAGAAAAAAATCCCTATTAGTGTGTTGTGCCTCGTCTTAAGGCAAATATTTCATCACCACAATGACTTTGGACATCCTGTATTTCATCTTGACCCTGCCAAAATGTCAGGTGAGGCCTGAGTGGAAGCCATTTTGTCAAACTACACAGACAATAGGAGGAAAAAAGTGATCACTTTAAACAAAAATAAACAGTACACTTTTAGAAGAAAAAAAAGGTGCTATCTAGAACCTTAAAGGGTTGTTCGGCTGTCCCCATAGGAGAACCCTTTGATGAACCCTTTCTGGATGCAGGTAGAACCCTTTTGGGTTTCATGTTGAACCCTTTCCACAGAGGGTTCTGCATGGAAACCAAATTGGTTCTACCTGGAACCAAAAAGGGTTCTCCTATGGGGACAGACAAAGAACCCCTTTGGAACCCTTTCCCCCCCCTAAGAGTGCATGATAAACCAACATTGATCATGTTACAATATTTCAGATGATGTAACATAATTCATTGTTTGAACATTTTTACATTTGGACTTGGATGAAATCCTGAGAGCGATGTAAACGGTTTAAGTAATCTTAGTAATGCTATGAAACACGCCAGTAGTCTTTTGAGGCAGTATTTCATAACCAAACCTCCCGGTGTGCTATGATATGTACTACTTCCAACATACTGTTACCACAGTTTGAGGGTGAAGGCAAAACAGAGAAAGATACAGAATTAATGCACATATTTTATTAATTGGCTAACAATAGGAGAAACAGCACTATTTAAGAGATACATTATATCTCTGAGCTCAAATCTTATTTCCAAGTTGCATTTCCTCTCATCCAGTGTGTTTCCACAATAAAAGCCCGGCTCTCAGTGAAGCAGGAGATGTAACTAGCACATTCTATTTACAAAGTTGAAGTAGTAATGTATAATTCATCAAATCACTCACATATGAAAACTAAAAAGGGACTAGTCATTAAAAAAAAACGTACTTAAGTAGAACACTCGCTGGACCTAACTTACAAAACACGTGTACAAAAAATTAAGAAAACCCTCAGAAAAAAACATCAATGATGTGGACTTTGTACAAACTGGTTGCATGAGTCACATTGCATTTGTACAACTTCTTTGATATACTTGAATGTGACACAAAACATTGGCATTTATTGGCTATTTGCTTTTGATACATACAATGTATAGGCTCACTCTATATGGACATGTTAAATCAATACAGGTCAAGGAGCATGTGGGACAGGAGTCACAGTAAATCAAGTGACTTATTAAATGGAACTCTTGGCATATGATTTCAAACAAAAACAAGAAAAATGCCACGGTGCGATAACAGATACAACAACATGCATACAGGAATCAAAACACATCATGTCTAAACTTCAACCTCATATGTCAATACGGGAAAATAAGATGGACAGGACACTCATGAACATGTTAATACCGTGCAAATGCATTCTAGAGTTTTCTCTTAGTGCCTTTTTTTTAATCTCCCCCAATAAATCTGCTGAAAAGGCATCTTTTTCAGCTAACCCAATTAGCCCAGAAATGGGTTAGTACGCATTATTTCTGAAGTCCAGACTGCTTTTCATCACAGACTGAGCATTATCTGACGTTATCCCATCACACGCTTTATGAAAAGGCCAGCAACACAACATAGCATTGAAGAGTTGTATCCCTGGAACTCGAATTTCAGATTCTCTATTCTTCTCCATTCTGACACATGGCAGCAGGTCCAGATGGATTACCAAGTGGTGTACTCAGTCCATGCGCTGATCAGCTGGCAAGTGTTTTCACTGACATTTTCAACCTCTTCCTGACCCTGTCTGTAATACCTACGTTTCAAACAGACCACCATAGTCCCCGTGCCCAATAACGCCAAGGTAACCTGTCTAAATGACGATCGCCCCATAGCACTCACATCTGCAGCCTAGAAATGCTTTGAAAGGCTGGTCATGGCTCACATCAACACCATCATTCTAGACACCCTGGACCCACTCCAATTCACATACCGCCACAACAGAATCACAGATGAGGCAATCTCTATTGCACTCCACACTGCCCTCTCCCACCTGGATAAATAGAACACATTGGGCTCCTGAGTGGCGCAGTGGTCTAAGGCACTGCATCTCAGTGCTTGAGGCATCACTACAGACACCCTGGTTTGAATCCAGGCTGTATCACAACCAGCTGTGATTAAGAGTCCCATAGGGTGGCGCACAACTGACCTGGGTTTATGCCGGTGGAGGCCGTCATTGTAAATAAGAATTTGTTCTTAACTGACTTGCCTAGTTAAGGTTACATTTTTTTAAAGTAAGAAAGCTGTTCATTGACTACAGCTCAGTACCCTCCAAGCTCATCACTAAGCTCAGGACCCTGGGGCTGAACACCTCCCTCTGCAACTGGATTCTAGACTTCCTGACAGGCCGCCCCCCAGGTGGTGAGGGTAGGTAACAACACACCCACTCAACACGGGTGCTCCTCAGAGGTGCGTGCATAGTCCCCTCCTGTACTCTCTGTTCACCCACAACTGCTTGGCCACGCACGACTCCTTCATTAAGTTTACTGTCGACATGACAGCGGTAGGCCTGATAAACTGATGACAATGAGACAGCCTATAGGGAGGAAGTAAGAGACCTGGCATTCCGGTGCCAGAACAACAACCTCTCCCTCAATGTCAGCAAGACACAGGAGCTGATTGTGGACTAGAGGAAACGGAGAGGCGAACACACGCCCCCATCCACATCAATGGGGCGGTAGTGGAGCAGGTCGAGAGCTTCAAGTTCCTTGGTGTCCACATCACTAAGGAATTAAAATGATCCACACACACCAACACAGTTGTGACGAAGGCACTACAACACCTCTTCCCCCTCAGGAGGTTGAAAAGATTTGGCATGGTTCCCCAGACCCCCAAAAAGTTCTACAGCTGCACCATTGAGAGCATCTTGACTGGCTGCATTATCGCTTGGGGTAGCAACTGCTTGGCATCCAATGGCAAGGCGCTACAGAGGGTAGTGCGTACGGCCGAGCTCTCTGCCATCCACGTCCTCTATACCAGGCGGTGTCAGAGGAAGGCCCTAAAAATTGTCAAAGACTCCAGCCACCCAAGTCATAGACTGTTCTCTCTGCTACCGCCTGGCAAGCGGTACCGATGCATCAAGGCTGGAACCAACAGGACTCTGAACAGCTTCTACCCCCAAGCCATAATATTGCTAAATAGTTAACCCAATCAATCCTGAGACCCAAGCAAAAATCGTTTTTTCATTTATCTGACTTTCATATTTCATATATCTGCATGTCCAGCCCTTGCACAGTATTTAGTCTTACAATGAAGTGGTTTACCGTTTTCTTTTCAGGACAACCAGGGCTACAAGTAGAACACAAAACAATTTGACATAAACAGCTGCATTCATGAATTTTATTGTATTGCAGTGTTATAGACACCATGTCCTGGGATTTCCTATGATCTTCTATGTAGAAGAACTCCTTACAGTGTTATAGACAGTATGTCCTGGTATTTCCTATGGTCTTATATATAGAAGAAACCCCTGACCTTCTAACACCTCTTGTGTAGCTTGTGAGCATCATAGAGCAAAACATGTTACATGTGCATGTGATAAGGACAAATCTTTTGGGATTCGCCCTCATCTCACCAACACCGCTCTAGCTCAGCCCCGAACCGTTACAGAATAATGAAGAGGGAAAATACTACCCAGAATTCTGTAGCTCAAACACACAATGTTCAAAAGGGGTTAGAAGTTTTAAATCACACCGGAGCGACAGTGGGACTCAACGGGACTATCTGCATTGAACCCCCTTTGCACCAACTCCTTTGACTCATACGCTGCTGCTACTGCTTATTATTTACCCTGTTACCTAGTCACTTTATTACTACCCATATGTACATATCTGTATATACTGTATTGTATTCTATACACTGAATGTTAAACAGCCATCACTAGCACATCAGAGGCAGCTGCCTATAGACACAGATTAGGAGTCACCGGCCTCTTTAAGGAAATGAAACACTAGCTACTTTAATAATGTCTCCATATCTTGCATTACTCATCTCATATGTTTAAACTGTACTCTATACTATTCTACGGTATCTTATTCACTTTAATTGTGTGTAAATATTGCATCACCCATCTCATATCTACAGTTGAAGTCGGAAGTTTACATACACTTAGGTTGGAGTCATTAAAACTAGTTTTTCAACCATTCCACAAATGTCTTGTTAACAAACTATCGTTTTGGCAAGTCGGTTAGGACATCTACTTTGTGCATGACACAAGTCATTTTTCCAACAATTGTTTACAGACAGATTATTTCACTGTATCACAATTCCAGTGGGTCAGAAGAGTACATACAATAAGTTGACTGTGCCTTTAAACAGTTTGGAAAATTCCAGAAAATTATGCCATGGCTTTAGAAGCTTCTGATAGGCTAATTTACATAATTTGAGTCAATTGGAGGTGTACCTGTGGATGTAATTGAAGGCCTACCTTCAAACTCAGTGCCTCTTTACTTGACATCATGGGAAAATCAAAAGAAATCAGCCAAGACCTCAGAAAAAAAATTGTAGACCTCAGAAAAGAAATTGTGGACCTCCACAAGTCTGGTTCATCCTTGGGAGCAATTTCCAAATGCCGGAATGTACCACGCTCATCTGTACAAACAATAGTACGCAAGTATAAACACCATGGTACCACACAGCCGTCTTACCGCTCAGGAAGGAGACGCATTCTGTCTCCTAGAGATAAACGTACTTTGGTGTGAAAAGGTCAAATCAATCCCAGAACAACAGCAAAGGACCTTGTGAAGATGAAGGAGGAAACAGGTACAAAAGCATCTTTATTCACAGTAAAACGAGTCCTTATATCAACATAACCTGAAAGGCTGCTCAGCAAGGAAGAAGCCACTGCTCCAAAATCGACATAAAAAAGCCAGACTGGGGTGTCAGCATCATGTTGTGGAGGTGCTTTGCTCAGGAGGGACTGGTGCACTTTACAAAATAGATGGCATCATGAGGGAGGAAAATTATGTGGATATATTTAAGCAACATCTCAAGACATCAGTCAGGATGTTAAAGCTTGGTCGCAAATGGGTCTTCTAAATGAACAATGACCCCAAGCATACTTCCAAAGTTGTGGCAAAATGGCTTAAGGACAGCAAAGTCAAGGTATTGGAGTGGCCATCACAAAGCCCTGACCTCGATCCCATAGAACATTTCTGGGCAGAACTGAAAAAGCATGTGCGAGCAAGGAGGCCTACAAACCTGACTCAGTTACACCAGCTGTCAGGAGGAATGGGCCAAAATTCATCCAACTTATTGTGGGAAGCTTGTGGAAGGCTACCCGAAACGTTTGACCCAAGTTAAACAATTGAAAGGCAATGCTACCAAATACGAATTGAGTGTATGTAAACTTCTGACCCACTGGGAATGTGATGAAAGAAATAAAAGCTGAAATAAATAATTTTCTCTACTATTATTCTGACATTTCACATTCTTAAAATAAAGTGGTGATCCTAACTCACCTAAGACAGGGAATCCTTTTTACTAGGATTAAATGTCAGGAATTGTGAAAAACAGAGTTTAAATGTATTTGGCTAAGGTGTATGTAAACTTCCGACTTCAACTGTATGTACTGTATTCTATACTATGCCACTGTATCTTAGTCCAATGCCGCTCTGATTATATGTATATATTATTCATCCAGTCTTTACTTCGATTTACGTGTACATGTTGTGAAACTGTTGGATATTACTTGTTAGATGTGCAGAGGCACATGCCGTATCCCCTGCACACCGAGTCGGTACTGATACCCTGTGTAGACACTGAGTATACAAAACATTAGGAACACCTTCCTAATATTGAGTTGCACACCTCCCTTTTGCCCTCAGAACAGCCTTAATTCGTCCAGGCATGTACTCTACAAGGTGTCGAAAGCGTTCCAAAGGGATGCTGGCCCATGTTGACTCCAATGCTTCCCACAGTTGTGTCAAGTTGGGCGCAGCTGTCTAAGGCCCTACATCTCAGTGCTAGAGGCAACACTACAGGCACTGGTTCAAATCTAGGCTGAATCACATCTGGCCATGATTGGGAGTCCCATAGGGCAGCGCACAATTGGCCCAGCGATGTCCGGGGTAGGCTGTCATTGTAAATAAGAATTTGTTCTTAACTCACTTGCCTAGTTAAAAAAAAGTTGTGTGGGTGGTGGACCATTCCTTATACAAACGGGAAACTGTTGAGCATTAAAAATCCATCAGCTTTGCAGTTATAGTCACACTCAAACCGGTGCACCTGGCACCTACTACCATACCCCATTCAAAGACACTTCTATATTTTGTCTTGTCCATTCACCCTCCGAATGGCACACATTAACAATCCATGTCTCAATTGTCTCAAGACTTAAAAATCCATCTTTAACCTGTCTCCTCCCCTTTATCTACGATGATTGAAGTGGATTTAACAGGTGACATCAATAAGGGATCAAAGCTTTCACCTGGTCAGTCTATGTCATGGAAAGAGAAGGTGTTCCTAATGTTTTGTACACTCAGTGCATAGCCAAGTTATAATTACTCAATCTGTATTTAGTCCTTGTGTTATTATGTTTCTATTATTTTTCTCTCTGCATTGTTGAGAAGGGCCCGTAGGTAAGCATTTCCCTGTTAGTCTACGACTGCTGCTGTTTTACGAAGCATGTTAGATTATTTGATTTGAGAATGGTCAATTTCATTACATTTACTAATCTTTACACAATTAATTTTTCAACGCTTTGAATAGACATCATAACGTAATAGACCACAGTCAGGTAGCCTAGTGGTTAAGGGCATTGGACCAGTAACCAAAAAGTTCACTGGTTTGAATCCCCTTGTCGACTAGCTGAAAAATCTGCCAATGTGCCATTGAGCAAGGCAGTTAACCCTAGTTGCTGTGGATAAGAGTGTCTGTTTAAATGTCACAGAAATCCTGGTTAATATACTCCAGGAATACGCAGGAAATCTGGAATACTCCAACCAGGATGTTTGGGAAAGTTACTGGAATTTTGCAACCCTAGCTTGGACCATAACCAAAAAATGTCTAACAATCAATTCAAATTTACATTCTACAGTAATACCCCAAAAATATATTTAAGTGATCAAACATGTTTGACATTTAAAAGTGGCAGTCACCAGAAGTTATTTTGCATCCAAATGCATTTTATATCGAGCTATGTCTAGCGATAAGAGGAATACATGTATTTCAGTTTATTTGTTGACAACGATAGGGGAGAGTGGGGTAAGTTGAGCCAAATGGGTAAGTTGAGCCACCCTTGTTTGTAGGAAACAATACACAAAGTGAATCATTTGACCAAATATTTAGGAAGAGGTCATCATTTCATGGAGTCTCTGAAGGAAGAAACCACATTGGAAAAAGTGGTGAACAACAATAAACCTAGCATGAAAGTGCATACTTGTAGCTGTGATTGTTAATATAGTGAAAATGTTTGCCTTGGGGTAAGTTGAGCCAATGGCCATGGGGTAAGTTGAGCCAATGGCAAGTTGAGCAAATTAAAGTGTTTTCTTCCTAGGCATAATGCAAGAAATTATCGCTGGGATATGAAGTAACAACAGGGGCTGCACAATGTTAAAAGTGTTTTAACAAGTACAAAGTGATTTTTAGGTGTTAAGCCTGTGTTAAAAGAAAATTAAATGAATTAAAAGACAAAAAGCGATTGTGATTGTGTTGAATTGTGTTTGGGAAATTAAGACAGACATGGCTTTAAAAAGGTGGTGGCAATATTTAATTCAGTAGGCGGCTTATTTATCCTGTCCCGTGGCTCAACTTACCCCATACATGGGGTAAGTTTTGCTAAAACACTTTTTCTGAACAAGCTATGCTTTCAAAACTGTAATGTTTACATGAATTTTGATTATTTCCAGGGATACACAACATCCTGAAATATATATAGGTATTTTTGTTAGAAATAATACTATATATTCCTTGATGGAGTGATGCTGAATGTAAAAAATGGCTTAACTTACCCCACTGGGACCTCAACTTACCCCACTGTCCCCTCAACTTACCCCAATGTCAACTCAACTTACCCCAATGCCAACTCAACTTACCCCACTCTCCCCCACCGTGAATACTTATTTCATCACTCTAAAGGATATGAAAATAGGGAAATTGAGGATTGAGGATTCCAAACTGGAAAAATAAGTGTCTATATGCAGGTATAATACCAAATGTCTTATAACTTTTTCACAATGCAGTAGTTACATATCTGCAATAATTTAACATATTTAACATACGGCCATGGTTATTTACATAGTCTATGCAATATATATATATATAAGAAAGTGACATCATATTCGTTGACCTGTTCCTGTCAATCAGTGCAAAGTCATAAAAACAAAAACAGAAGAAGAATTACATCCTCAAATACTTGTATAAAAATAGACAATTATTGAAAATTATAAACTGTACCACCCCAAATATCTCTTACGAAGTATAGATTATGCATTTATCTTTTAAAAACATGGTTTAGCCATATAGCTGATGATGATGCAAACAGAAGCCAGTTGAGCATCTCACTTTTAAAATTGCAACAAGCATACATAAACTGCATATTTACATAGTTGTTGGCACAGAGATTGGATAACTTTAAAAAAAAAAAAAACGTTTCTCAAAGCGAGACTGTAATTGATCCAGAATAAACAAGCTAACGGAATACCTATTGCTTTTACGCTGTTAAGGGAAGCCTTTGCATGTCTGTATAGTTTCAAAAGATAGATCCACACATTTTTTTCCAATATGAGCACAGCTTGCCCCAATGCGACAAGCAATTACTCAACCAGTCAAGGAAGAAAATCAAGTCATTCAAAACTGGGTGAACGTTGTACGTTTCTCAAGAACTTCAAGGTAGTCGGGATCACTATGAAGCTTGGCTTTCAGTTCCCAGTACTCACTTATGTTCGGTTCAACATAAACAGCACTCGGTGCTGTGCAATACAATATTGTCTGCTGTATGCTTTCTGGGTGCGTGTATTGATGTCTGACATTAAAGTCTGAGTTATACTGATTTGATGAATGGGCAGTATGCCTGCATGGTAAAGTATTGCTGTAGGGTGACGGCTTGTCTGGGTCTAGGACATCGTCTTGTAAAGGGGAGTGTTTGTTGAGTGGAGTACTAACGCCGTACTCAGAGCTTATTGCGTTACTACCCACCTCTTCTTCCGAGGGATTATTCAGAAACGCCACATTCAACTGATCAAAGTCTCTGTACCCATCCACTGATTTGTTCTCCATTGGCCTATACACCGTGGGGCTATAGACTGTGTTTCTGCACGTTTGTTCAGTGGGAGAGGGGATGTACTCATACACATGCCCTGCAGACGTCCTGACTTTTGGAATAGATCCCTTTTTGTAAAGCCCGTACTCCATGTTCAGGGAACTAATGCACGCATTCATGGAGTTATTCTGCTCATTTAGAGTCTTTTGACGTCTCTTCTTCACAGCCGCAAACAGTCCTGCAGCGACAAACACCGAAACGATGAACATCAGGAGCAAGGCAAGGATCGTAACAGACAGAGGAACACTGTTGATCTGTGTGTCGTAATCTAATGATGTTTCTATGGTGATGGTGCTGCCGGGAACAGATTCTTCTGAAGGTGGGATCATGGACGCAAGGATATCAGAGTTGTTAAGGCAGAAATGAGTTGTCTTAATGTATCGCATATCCTCCCCGAACAGCCTCTTAGGGGAGCCACAGATGACGTTGTCCACAACCGTGCCGCTGCTGAGCTGTTCCAGCCACATCTTCATCTTCACGACGGAGCAGCCGCAATCCCAGGGGTTCTCGAACAAGTCTACCTGCACCAGTGATGTCAGTTGACCCAACACGCCACTGACAGGCAGACTGCGCAGGTGATTATTACGAAGATTTAGTCTGGCCAATGTCAACCCATTAAAGATTCCCTGGGGTAAGGTCTTCAGGAGGTTATTATTCAGGAAGAGCAGCTGAATGTTGGGGACGTGCTGAAAGGTGTCTGAAACAATTTCTCTAATGACATTGTATTCTAAATATAGGAACTGCAGACTCTCTAATCCAAAGAACATATCGACTGTGAGACGGTCTATCAAATTCCCATTCAAGTACAGCCTGCGTAAGTGTGTTAAATCCCCAAAGGCTCTGTCATGGATGTGAGCGATCCGATTGTTGCCAAGGTGAAGCAAATCTAATCCAATCAATTCAACGAAATCTGATCTCCGCACCACGGGGATAAAATTCCCTGTGAGATACATCTTTTTGGGATGGTAGGGTTTGGGATTTAAGTCAGAGATGTGCTCAATCTTTCTCTCTTGGCAGTTAACGTTCAGACCGAGGTCTGAAATTTGGAGATTGCAAGTACAGGCAGTAGGACAGTCCAAAGGCATTGGGGATTTGGTTTGATATGAAACGATTTGACCGTAGTTTTGCGGTTTATTGGAGGGAATGCGAGATGTGGGTTTTGACTTTAACTTGCCTGACTGGCGAGGTCCCTTGGTGGGCTTTGACCGGGATGTGAACGAGGCTGTGACTGAGGCTGGTGTGGTCCTAAAGTACGCATCAGTGGTCTGATGTGCCCGGGGACGCATCTCATACTCTGCAATAGCTCTCCTGGGGCACAGTTCCTGTTTAGAGACTTCATCAAGATCTCTCCCATGAAGCCGGAATGGAAACTCACAGACCACATCACCCACTAAAGCGGTGTAGGATATGCTCTCGAGCCAGGCCTTCAGCGCAATCAACTCACAAGAGCAGTTCCATGGGTTCTCCTCTAGTTGTAATTCCATAATGCTGTCCATGTTCTCCAAAAGACCCGAATAAGGGAACAGTTTCAGTTGATTCCCCCTCAGGTCAAGGTGAGTCAAAGGAACGTGTTGGAAAATGTCAGTGGGAAGAGTAGAAATGATGTTGTCGTTTAAAATCAGGACCTCCAGACGACGCAGTTTGCTGAAGGCTTTTCGCTCGACATGGGCGATGGAATTGTAGTCTAGCTGAAGATATTCCAGACTTTCAAGGCCAATGAAAAGATCTTCCGTCAAGGCATTAATTTTGTTATTGTTGAGATGTAATCTTTTTAATCCCTGAAGTCCATTAAAAGCTCCTGATTCAACTGTGGATATGTCATTGTTGCCCAGATGCAATATTGTAAGCCCATTGTATTCAACAAAGTCATTGGTGGAGAGCCTCTTCAAAAGGTTCCCTGTGAGCAGTAAATGATACGTTGTGAAGTACACAGGGCTAACTTCAGAGAGATCGACTATTCCTCTACTTTCACAGCCCACAGTCAGTATCCCCTCTTTCTCCTCACAGGCACACAATCTTCGACATATCTCTCCATAATTGTCAAACATCTCAACGATGCCGACTGATGTAGTCACCAACAATAGGATTACAATCCAGTGATGCATTATCTCTGTGTTGATGGCTAAACTCACACTGTTGTGCTGCCGAAGTAATCTAGAAGAAGAAGACAAAGAGGTCATCTGACTAAACATGCTTTAACTTCATACTCATGAGTCCTCAAACAGCCTGTAATTAGGAAGAGCACCTGCCCAAAGGTGACTTCTGGTTGCCACAGAATGACCCAAACTAACTGAAGGAGAAAAAGAATAGGACTCTTAATGAAAAACCTTGACATTAATTAAACTCCACTAACACCAGTCAGTACCATATCATGTCAATGAATAGTGAACAAGGGCCCACCAATAGTTCATACTCCAGCCCAGTGTAAAAACATTAACTATTCAATTATTATCATATTATTATTATTATCAAAATAAGGAAAACATGTCATAGGCAACCAAATAGCATTGATGTTCAAAACCAACAATCAAAACAATGTATACACTTATTTGGAAAAAGATGCCACATGAACGTAGCATCAGCATACAATGCAAACAGTCCCATGTCACATCTACATAGTATAATCATATTTAGAAATTCTTACCTCACTCACTGGTAAATATGAACGTTCCTTGTTCGGTATGACAACGTATGCTCCATTGTACGACTTACTAATGTTATACGACGCCTGTTTATTATGGACACGTTTGCCTCCTCTAATGCACCAAAGAGGATGAAAAGAAATGCTGATCAACCAGAACTGCCAAATGCCTTTCTCTTTTCATTACGCGTTGCGCCGGGGAGGACAAAGATATGCCTGGTAACAAAGTTGCTTATTCGGTCTCCCTGGATGAATTGCTCTGTCTCTCTCTCTCTCTCTCTCTCTCTCTTCCCCCCCCCCTCTCTCTCTCTCTCTCTCCCCCCCTCTCTCTCTCTCTCTCTCTCCCCCCTCTCTCTCTCTCTCTCTCTCTCTCTCTCTCTCTCTCTCTCTCTCTCTCTCTCTCTCCCTCTCTCTCTTTCTCTCTCTCTCTCTCTCTCTCTCTCTCTCTCTCTCTCTCTCTCCCTCTCTCTCTCTCTCTCTCTCCCTCTCTCTCTCCCTCTCACTCACCATCTTTCTCTCTGTCTTTCACATACAAACAAGAATCCTGTAAAAATCATTGATCGCACCTGCAATGACTGCCGTTTGTAGGGTGTTACCCTGACTACTAAATGTTTCATGAACATAAAAAGGAATCATCGGTTGACCTGTCACTACGCTCAACTTTTATACTGCACACAGATCCACCTCCCTGGCATTTCTTAGCAAATAGCCTGCAATTTGCTGCCTTCAACCAATGAGCTACTATCAAGGAGCGTAGGATACGACCATATGACGATAAACTGTGAAATGAAATGTCACGTAATTTACGTAATGCAATACAGACGCAAAGATACACAATTAAATGGACGTCTTAACCAGTTACACCTCCAAAAGGCGTTACACTGCATGGGTACGGATACTGTCCAAACGTGGTCAGTAATTCATTAGTGTTACCATGTGAACGCGTTACCATGTTTCACACCCTGAGCGGTTAAAACTGAGGACCGTCATTCGTTTATTCAATGAGACTAGCAGGGAAACCGTGATTTACTGTTCCTCCGTTTTGTTGGAGAAGCAGCTGTAACGACATAATGCCACCAGCACACTGAAAAATGTGGCTCCATTTAACTTTTCACATGAAAATAATCACATAGTGTACATTCCTCTGAGGTACCTACCCCTCTTCTCCACACCCAAATACCAAAACGTGAGAAAGAATAAGCCCCGTCAGGCTCCACTACTATACAAATGGTATGACGTGCACTGCAATGTATTCACATTTCACAAATGCTATTTTGGGCATCTCACCTTGAACAAGTGTTGACCATGTGATATAGTGATTCACAACTCAGCATTATTAGGCCCTTTGCTTTGTGTTAATGTAGCCTAATATTACAAGGACAGTGTTTAAATAGCTTAGTTAATACAGTCCAAAGCATACAACTGTGTCCCTCCCTGCTGTTGACAACCAGCCCTGAAATGTCACTATTTCCTTTCCTCACTATATTCATCCAGTTTGAGCAGTGAACTAGATTATGCAGTCTTTCCTTCACGTTCATATTACCATCCTGTGCATGAAATATACAATTTCCCCCATGTCATGCATGGGATATATACTGAGAGATGAGAATTGAGGTCTACAAACTCAACTGTTGTAGCATCCAGCCAAATAACTGATAGAAATGGCTCGGAATGAAATGGGGGATGTTTTGATAGTCTGCCTTTACAGCTTTGTCTGTTTATTAGTTTGTACCCCCACACATTAGATGTGCCTAGTCATCTTCCCTGGGGCAGCATACTGTTTACATATTAAACATTATTGATAAAGATATCAAAGCCAACAACTATTTTTGTACAAAAATGGCACCGGAGAGGATGGCTGACGTCTTACGTTTGTTTTGTTACATTGTTTGTAACTTATTTTTTAAAACTTATTTTGTACATAATGTTGCTGCTACCATCTCTTATGACCGAAAATTACTTCTGGACATCACAACAGCGATTGCTCACCTCGAAACTGGAAGAAGCTTTTTCCTTTAACAAGTCCGACGAGTCTGACGCGAAGGATATACTGCTTTCCCGGGAACAGACCCAAATCCCTGTCATTTGCTGAAGAAAAGATGGAGAAAAAGGAGTTGGAGGTCGGGCTGCCTTCTGAGAATTTGTAGGCGAGCGAGTACTCTCACTGTCATCCGTTCTATTGGCCAACATGCAATCATTGGAAAATAATTATCCATAAAAAACCTGCCATTTCCAGATACAATAGTCATTTACAACATTACACAACATGTCTACACTGTATTTCGGATCAATTTGATGTTGTTTAAATGGACCGAAAATTTGCTTTTCTTTCAAAAACCAGGACATTACTAAGTGACCCCAAACTTTTGAATGGTCGTGTACAGCCTGGAAGAACTATTGGATATCAGAGAGACGTCAACTTACCAGCACAACCAGCACTACGACCAGGAATACGACTTTCCCAAAGCGGATCCTTTGTCTGCACCTCCCAGGGCATTTGAACAGATTCCAGAGGCCGACCCAAAACAACACCGTCTGAAGAGAGGGTGCCGGAGCGGTCTTCTAGTGAGGCTTCGGAAGCACTGACACCACCCACCGCTTCCGAGTGTATTACTCGCTAATGTCCAGTCACTAGTTAACAAAGTTGACGAAATTAGGGCAAGAGTTGCTTTCCAAAGAGATATCCGGGATTGTAACATGCTCTGTTTCACAGCGACATGGCCAGCTGTGGACATGCTGTCGGAGTCCGTACAGCCAACGGGATTTTCAGTGCATTTCGCCGACAGGAACAAACTTCTCTCTGGTAAGAAGAAGGGGCGGGGTGTATGTTTCATGATTAATGACTCAAGGTGTAATTGTAACAACATTCAAGACCTCAAGTCCTTTTGTTCACCTGACCTAGAATTCATCACAATCAAATGTATTATCTCCCAAGGGAAGTCTCCTCGGTTATTGTCACAGCCGTGTGTATCCCCCCGCAAGCGGATTGCCAGCAGCATACCACCCTGCATCCCACCACTGGCTTGCTTCTGAAGCTAAGCAGGGTTGGTCCTGGTCAGTTCCTGGATGGGAGACCAGATGCTGCTGGAAGTGGTGTTGGAGGGCCAGTAGGAGGCACTCTTTCCTCTGGTCTAAAATAAATATCCCAATGCCCCAGGGCAGTGATTGGGGACACTGCCCTGTGTAGGGTGCTGTCTTTCGGATGGGACGTTAAACGGGTGTCCTGACTCTCTGAGGTCATTAAAAATCCCATGGCACTTATCGTAAGAGTAGGGGTGTTAACCCCGGTGTCCTGGCTAAATTCCCAATCTGGCCCTCAAACCATCATGGTCACCTAATAATCCCCAGTTTACAATTGGCTAATTCATCCCCCTCCTCTCCCCTGTAACTATTCCCCAGGTCGTTGCTGCAAATGAGAACGTGTTCTCAGTCAACTTACCTGGTAAAATAGCGGTAAAATAAAATAAATAAATAAATAAATAAAAAATACCAAGACGGCCGTCAAGGAACTTCACTGGATGTTATGCAAACTGGAAACCATATATCCTGAGCCTGCATTTATTGTAGCTGGGGATTTTAACAAAGCTAATCTGAGAAAAAGGCTACCTAAATACTATCAGCATATCGATTGCAGTACACGAGCGAGTAACACACTCGACCACTGCTACTATAACTTCCGCGATGCATACAAGGCCCTCCCCCACCCTCCCTTTGGCAAATCTTACCATGACTCCATCTTGTTGCTCCCCTCCTATAGGCAGAAACTAAAACAGGAAGCGCCCGTGCAATACTAGTCTGATCAATCGGATTCCACGCTTCAAAATTGCTTCGATCACGTGGACTAGGAAATATGTTACGGGTAGCCTCAGACAGTAACATTGACATATACGCTGACTCGGAGAGCGAGTTTATATGGAAGTGTATAGGAGTTGTTGTACCCACTGTGACTATTAACACCTTCCCTAACCAGAAACCGTGGATTAATGGCAGTATTCGCGCTAAACTGAAAGCACGTACCGTTGCATTTAATCATGGCAAGGCGACTGGAAACATGACTGAATACAAACAGTGTAGTTATTCCCTTCGTAAGGCAATCAAACAAGCAAAGCGTCACTATAGAGACAAAGTGGAGTCGCAATTCAACGCCTCAAACACAAGACATATGTGGCAGGGTCTACAGACAATCACGGATTACAAAAAAGAAAACCAGCCCTGTCGCGGACATGGACGACTTCCTCCTAGACAAATTAAACAACTTCTTTGCTCGCTTTGAGGACATTACAGTGCCACTGACACGGCCCTCTACCAACGACTGTGGGCTCTCCTTCTCTGTGGCCGACGTGAGTAAAACATTTAAATGTTTTAACCCTCTTTTAACCCTCAGACTGCATCCCTAGCCGCATCCTCAGAGCATGCGCAGACCAGCTGGCTTGTGTGTTTACGGACATATTCAATCAATCCCTATCCCAGTCTGCTATCCCAACATGCTTCAAGAGGGCCACCATTATTCCTGTTCCCAAGAAAGCTAAGCTAACTGAACTAAATGACTATTACCCCATAGCACTCATTATGAAGTGCTTTGAGAGACTAGGATCATATCAAGGACCATATCACTTCCACCCTACCTGTTACCCTAGACCCACCCAATTTGCATACCGCCCCAATAGGTCCACAGACGATGCAATCGCCATCACACTGCACACTGCCCTATCCCATCTGGACAAGAGGAATACCTACAGTATGTAAGAATGCTGTTCATTGACTACACTTCAGCTCCCAGCTGTGCCCTGGACACCATATGTGAATTGATCGCTCCCATCTATCTTCAGAGTTCGTTCAGTTAGGTGACCTAAACTGGGATATGCTTAACACCCCGGCCGTCCTACAATCTAAACTAGATGCCATCAATCTCACACAAATTATCAAGGAACCCACCAGGTACAACCCTAAATCTGTAAACATGGGCACCCTCATAGATATTATCCTGACCAACTTGCCCGCCAAATACACCTCTGCTATTTTCAGTCAGGATCTCAGAGATCACTGCCTCATTGCCTGCATCCGTTATGGGTCCGTGGTCAAACGACCACCCCTCATCACTGTCAAACGCTCCCTAAAACACTTCTGCGAGCTGGCCTTTCTAATCAACCTGGCCCAGGTATCCTGGAAGGATACTGATCTCATCCCGTCAGTAGAGGATGCCTGGTTGTTCTTTAAAAGTAATTTCTTCACCATCTTAAATAAGCATTCCCCTTTAAAAAAAAATAGAACTAAGAACAGATATAGCCTTGGTTCACTCCAGACCTAACTGCCCTCAACCAGCACAAAAACATCCTGTGGCATACTGCACTAGCATCGAATTGTCCCCGCGATATGCAACTTTTCAGGGAAGTCAGGAACCAATACACACAGTCAGTTAGGAAAGCAAAGCTTAGCTTTTTCAAACAGAAATTTGCATCCTGTAGCTCTAACTCCAAAAAGTTCTGGGACACTGTAAAGTCCATGGAGAATAAGATTACCTCCTCTCAGTTGCCCAATGCACTGAGGCTAGGAAACACTGTCACCACTGATAAATCCACGATAATTGAGAATTTCAATAAGCATTTCTCTACGGCTGGCCATGCTTTCCACCTGGCTACCCCAACCCCAGTCAACAGCTCCGCACCCCCCGCAGTGATTTGCCTAAGCCTTCCCAGCTTCTCCTTCACCCAAATCCAGATAGCTGATGTTCTGAAAGAGCTGCAAAACCTGGACCCGTACAAATCAGCTGGGCTAGACAATCTGGACCCTCTCTTTCTAAAATGATCTGCCGCCATTGTTGCAACCCCTATTACTAGTCTGTTCAACCTCTCTTTCGTATCGTCTGAGATTCCTAAAGATTGGAAAGCTGCCGCGGTCATCCCCCTCTTCAAAGGGGGTGACACTAGACCCAAACTGTTACAGACCTATATCCATCCTGCCCTGCCTTTCTAAAGTTTTCAAAAGCCAAGTTAACAAACAGTTTCTGACCATTTCAAATCCAACCGTACCTTCTCCGCTGTGCACTCCGGTTTCTGAGCTGGTCACGGGTACACCTCAGCCACGTTCAAGGTACTAAACGATATCATAACCGCCATCGATAAAATACAGTACTGTGCAGCCGTCTTCATCGACCTGGCCAAGGATTTCGACTCTGTCAATCAACGTATTCTTATCGGCAGACTCAACAACCTTTGTTTCTCAAATGACTGTCTTGCCTGGTTCACCAACTACTTCTCAGACAAAGTTCAGTGTGTCAAATTGGAGGGCCTGTTGTCTGGACCTCTGGCAGTCTCTATGGGGATACCACAGGGTTCAATTCTCGGGCCGACTCTTTTCTCTGTATATATCAATGATGTCGCTCTTGCTGCAGGTGATTCCTTGATCCACCTCTACGCAGACGACACCATCCTGTATACATCTGGCCCTTCTTTGGACACTGTCTTAACAAACCTCCAAATGAGCTTCAATGCCATACAACACTCCTTCCGTGGCCTCCAACTGCTCTTAAACGCTAGTAAAACTAAATGCATGCTCTTCAACTGATCGCTGCCCCCACCCACCCGCCCAACTAGCATCACTACTCTGGACTGTTCTGACTTAGAATATGTGGAAAACTACAAATACCTTGGTGTCTGGCTAGACTGTAAACTCTCCTTCCAGACTCACATTAAACATCTCCAATCCAAAATTAAATCTAGAATCGGCTTCCTATTTTGCAACAAAGCCTCCTTCAATCACGTTGCCAAACATACCCTCGTAAAACTGACTATCCTACCGATCCTCGACTTCGGCGATGTCATTTACAAAATAGCCTCCAACACTCTACTCAGCAAACTGGATGCAGTCTATCACAGTGCCATCCGTTTTGTCACCAAAGCCCCATATAGCACCCACCACTGCGACCTGTATGCTCTCGTCGGCTGGCCCTCGCTATATATTCGTCATCAGACCCACTGGCTCCAGGTCATTTATAACTCTTTGCTAGGTAAAGCTCCGTCTTATCTCACCTCACTGGTCACCATAACAACACCCATCCGTAGCACGCGTTCCAGCAGGTATATCTCACTGGTCATCCCCAAAGCCAACACCTCCTTTGGCCGCCTCTCCTTCCAGTTCTCTTCTGCCAATGACTGCAACTAATTGCAACAATTGCTGAAGTTGGAGACTTATATCTCCCTCACTAACTTTAAGCATCAGCTATCTGAGCAGCTTACCGATCGCTGCAGCTGTACACAGCACATCTGTAGATAGTCCATCCAACTACTTCATCCCCATACTGTTTTTATTAACTTTTTTTCCTCTTTTGCACACCAGTATTTCTACATGCACTTCTATCATTCCAATGTTAATTTGCTAAATTGTAATTACTTCGCTACTATTGGCCTATTTATTGCCTTACCTCCTTACTCCATTTGCACACACTGTATATAGATGTTCCTGTTGTGTTATTGACTCTACTTTTGTTTATCCCATGTGTTACTCTGTGTTGTTGTTTTTTGTCGCACTACTTTGCTTTATTTTGGCCAGGTCGCAGTTGTAAATGAAAACTTGTTCTTAACTGGTCTACCTGGTTAAATAAAGGTTAAATAATAAAACATTCAACACCATAGTACCCTCCAAACTCATCATTAAGCTTGAGACCCTGGGTCTCGAACCCGTCCTGTGCAACTGTGTCCTGGACTTCCTGACGGGCCGCCCCCAGGTGGTGAAGTTGAAAACAACATCTCCACTCCGCTGATCCTCAACACTAGGGCCCCGCAAGGGTGCGTTCTCAGCCCTCTCCTGTACTCCCTGTTCACCCACGGTTGTTTGGCCATACACGCTTCTAACTCATTAATCAAGTTTTCAGACAACACTACACAGACAGTGTGGTGAAGAAGGCGCAACAGCGCCTCCTCAATTTCAGGAGGCTGCAAAAATTGGGTTTGTCACCGAAAACTCTCACTAACCTTTACAGATGCACAATTGAGAACATGCTGTCGGGCTGTTTCACCGCCTGGTACGGCAACTGCACCGCCCACAACCGCACGGCTCTCCAGAGGGTAGTGAGGTCTGCACAAATCATCACCGGGAGCGAACTACCTGCCCTCCAGGATACCTACAACACCCGATGTCACAGGAAGGCAAAAAAGATCATCAAGGACAATAACCACACGAGCCACTACCTGTTCACTCCACTTCAATCCAGAAGGCGAGGTCAGTACAGTTGCATTAGAGCTGGGACAGAGAGATTGAAAAACAGCTTCTATCTATCTCAAGGTCATCAGATTGTTAAACAGCCACTACTAGCACAGAGAGGCGGCTGCCTACCTACAGACTTGATATCATTGGCCACTTTAATAAATGGAACACTATTCACTTTAATAATTCCGCTTTCAGAATGTTTACATATCTCGCATTACTCATCTCATGTGTATATAATGTATACTGTGTCCTTCACTATCTATTCTTTACTATCTATTGCATCTTAGCCGCTCTGTTACTGCTCATCCATATATTTTATACTTATATATTCTTATCCCATTCCTTTACTAGATTGTGTGTATTGGGTTTTGTTGTGGAATTGTTAGATATTACCTGTTAGATACTGCTGCACTGACAGATCTAGAAGCATTTCACTACACTCACAATAACATCTGCTAACCATGTGTGTGTGGCCAATAAAATTTGATTTGATTTGTGAAGAGGGCACGACAACACCTTTTCCCCCTCAGGACAGTGAAAAGATTTGGCATGAGTCCCCAGATCCTCAAAAAGTTATACAGCTGCACCATCGAGAGCATCCTGACCAGTTGCATCACCGCCTGGTATGGCAACTGCTCGGCATCTGATCATAAGGCGCTACAGAGGGTAGTGCGTACGGCCCAGTACATCACTGGGGCCAAGCTTGCTGCCATCCAGGAAGCTTGGTTATTGTTATTTTATTGTGTTACATTCTATAATTTTTTAAACTTTTGTTTATTTGGTTAATATTTTCTTAACTCTTCTTGAACTGCACTGTTGGTTAAGGGCTTGTAAGTAAGCATTTCACATTAAGGTCTACACATGTTGTATTCGGCGCATGTGACAAATATGATTATTTGCATGTGATTCCATTTTTGGGGGGCTGGATTATTCATAATTGGTAGTTACTACTGGTGCGGTGAACCTGCCCCATCGTCTTCATTTCACCCTAAACCGTGTTCCAGGCAACTAGAATCATTATGTGTTATACCATGTGTTATACCATGTGTTATACCATGTGTTATACCATGTGTTATACCATGTGTTATATCATGTGTTATACTATGTGTTATACCATGTGTTATACCATGTGTTATACCATGTGTTATAACATGTGTTATACCATGTGTTATACCATGTGTTATACCATGTGTTATACCATGTGTTATATAATGTGTTATAACATGTGTTTTACCATGTGTTATAACATGTGTTATACCATGTGTTATACCATGTGTTATACCATGTGTTTTACCATGTGTTATATCATGTGTTATACCATGTGTTACACCATGTGTTATACCATGTGTTATACCATGCGTTATACCATGTGTTATACCTTGTGTTATACCATGTGTTATACCATGTGTTATACCATGTGTTATATCATGTGTTATACCATGTGTTATACCATGTGTTATACCATGTGTTATATCATGTGTTATACCATGTGTTATACCAAGTGTTATATCATGTGTTATCAATCAATTTTCAATCAATTTTATTTTATATAGCCCTTCGTACATCAGATAATATCTCGAAGTGCTGTACAGAAACCCAGCCTAAACCCCAAACAGCTAGAATGCAGGTGTAGAAGCACGGTGGCTAGGAAAAACTCCCTAGAAAGGCCAAAACCTAGGAAGAAACCTAGAGAGGAACCAGGCTATGAGGGGTGGCCAGTCCTCTTCTGGCTGTGCCGGGTGGAGATTATAACAGAACTATGCCAAGATGTTCAAAAATGTTCATAAGTGACAAGCATGGTCAAATAATAATCATGAATAATTTTCAGTTGGCTTTTCATAGCTGATCATTAAGAGTTGAAAAACAACAGGTCTGGGACAGGTGGCGGTTCCATAACCGCAGGCAGAACAGCTGAAACTGGAATAGCAGCAAGGCCAGGCGGACTGGGGACAGCAAGGAGTCACCACGGGCGGCAGTCCCGACGCATGGTCCTAGGGCCCAGGTCCTCCGAGAGAAAGAAAGAGAGAAGGAGAAAATTAGAGAGAGCCAAGATTTTCAAAATGTTCATAAATGACAAGCATGGTCAAATAATAATCAGGAATAAATCTCAGTTGGCTTTTCATAGCCGATCATTAAGAGTTGAAAACAGCAGGTCTGGGACAGGTAGGGGTTCCATAACCGCAGGCAGAAGAGTTGAAACTGGAATAGCAGCAAGGCCAGGCGGACTGGGGGCAGCAAGGAGTCACCACGGCCGGTAGTCCCGACGTATGGTCCTAGGGCTCAGGTCCTCCGAGAGAAAGAGAGAAGGAGAAAATTAGAGAGAGCCAAGATTTTCAAAATGTTCATAAATGACAAGCATGGTCAAATAATAATCAGTAATAAATCTGTTGGCTTTTCATAGCCGATCATTAAGAGTTGAAAACAGCAGGTCTGGGACAGGTAGGGGTTTCGTAACCGCAGGCAGTAACAGTTGAAACTGGAATAGCAGCAAGGCCGGGCGGACTGGGGACAGCAAGGTGTCAGCATGCACGGTAGACCTGACGTATGGTCCTAGGGCTCAGGTTCTCAGAGAGAAAGAGAGAACGAGAGAATTAGAGAGAGCATACTTAAATTCACACAGGACACTGGATAAGACAGGAGAAGTACTCCAGGTATAACCAACTGACCCTAGCCCCCCGACACATAAACTACTGCAGCATAAATACTGGCGGCTGAGACAGGAGCGGTCAGGAGACACTGTGGCCCCATCCGAAGAAACCCCCGGACAGGGCCAAACAGGAAGGATATAACCCCACCCACTCTGCCAAAGCACAGCCCCCACACCACTAGAGGGATATCCTCAACCACCAACTTACAATCCTGAGACAAGGCCGAGTATAGCCCACAAAGGTCTCCACCACAGCACAACCAAGGGGGGGCGCCAACCCAGACAGGAAGTTCACGTCAGTAACTCAACCCACTCAAGTGACGCACCCCTCCTAGGGACGGCATGAAAGAGCACCAGCAAGCCAGTGACTCAGCCCCAGTAACAGGGTTAGAGGCAGAGAATCCCAGTGGAGAGAGGGGAACCGGCCCTGGAGAGACAGCAAGGGCGGTTCGTTGCTCCAGAGCCTTTCCGTTCACCTTCACTCTCCTGGGCCAGACTACACTCAATCATATGACCTACTGAAGAGATAAGTCTTCAGTAAAGACTTATCTCTGTGATATAACACATGGTATAACACATGATATATACCACGTGTTATACCATGTGTTATATCATGTGTTATACCATGTGTTATATCATGTGTTATAACATGTGTTATACCATGTGTTATATCATGTGTTATACCATGTGTTATACCATGTGTTATACCATGTGTTATACCATGTGTTATATCATGTGTTATACCATGTGTTATACCATGTGTTATACCATGTGTTATACCATGTGTTATACCATGTGTTATACCATGTGTTATATCATGTGTTATACCATGTGTTATACCATGTGTTATATCATGTGTTATAACATGTGTTATACCATGTGTTATATCATGTGTTATACCATGTGTTATACCATGTGTTATACCATGTGTTATACCATGTGTTATATCATGTGTTATACCATGTGTTATACCATGTGTTATACCATGTGTTATACCATGTGTTATATCATGTGTTATACCATGTGTTATACCATGTGTTATACCATGTGTTATACCATGTGTTATATCATGTGTTATACCATGTGTTATACCATGTGTTATACCATTTGTTATATCTTGTGTTATACCATGTGTTATACCATGTGTTATACCATGTGTTATACCATGTGTTATAACATGTGTTTTACCATGTGTTATACCAGTGTTATATCATGTGTTATACCATGTGTTATACCATGTGTTATAACATGTGTTATACCATGTGTTATACCATGTGTTATACCATGTGTTATAACATGTGTTTTACCATGTGTTATAACATGTGTTTTACCATGTGTTATATAATGTGTTATACCATGTGTTATAACATGTGTTATACCATGTGTTATAACATGTGTTTTACCATGTGTTATAACATGTGTTATACCATGTGTTATAACATGTGTTTTACCATGTGTTATAACATGTGTTATACCATGTGTTATACCATGTGTTATAACATGTGTTTTACCATGTGTTATACCATGTGTTATACCATGTGTTATAACATGTGTTTTACCATGTGTTATAACATTTCATTTACCATGTGTTATATCATGTGTTGTACCATGTGTTATAACATGTGTTATACCATGTGTTATACCATGTGTTATAACATGTTTTTTACCATGTGTTATAACATGTGTTATACCATGTGTTATAACATGTGTTTTACCATGTGTTATAACATGTGTTTTACCATGTGTTATACCATGTGTTATAACATGTGTTTTACCATGTGTTATAACATTTCATTTACCATGTGTTATATCATGTGTTGTACCATGTGTTATAACATGTGTTATACCATGTGTTATACCATGTGTTATAACATGTGTTTTACCATGTGTTATAACATGTGTTATACCATGTGTTATAACATGTGTTTTACCATGTGTTATAACATGTGTTTTACCATGTGTTATACCATGTGTTATAACATGTGTTTTACCATGTCTTATACCATGTGTTATAACATGTGTTTTACCATGTCTTATACCATGTGTTATACCATATGTTGCTATATTCCTTCCTTGTTATTCAAGTATGTAACATTTTATAACTATAATTTTATTACTACCATGTGTATGTTTTTTATTAACAAATACATATCAACAAACAAAAAGGTGAAACTTTTTGCATTGTCAGGTCTCCTAAAAAAACGAATCATATTCATTAATAATACAACACGTTTTGATTGGATTTTTGTTTTTCATTTTAGTTAAAGTAGTGCCAAATTATTCAAATGAATTTATAAAGTGAAAAAATATAGGTTTTGGTAGCTATCCATCGTTATTCACACGAGAGGAAAGTAGCCAGGCAACAACACCCGTGGCAGATTTCATGCTGCATTTTAAAACCAGTATAAAAAATACATGTATTGTGGCGCATCATAATTTGGGTCTGATTTGTAATAACATTTGTGTTTCTGTGGGCTTCAGGGATTTTTACTCAGTGCATATTGAGGGCCCTTGTCATCCCTCTACAATCTGTGAATACATTACCATTGATGTTTGTTGCAACATCATAAGCAAACCATTAGCTTGATTTACAGCATGCATTAATGTAGTGTTTACACACCATTTTTAATGACTTTGATTGAATATTCATTATTACACGTGTGTGTGTGTGTGTGTGTGTGTGTGTCCGTGTCCTTGTGCACACCTGTGTGTGTGTGTGTGTTGTTTTGTTTTTCCTTTGAGGCAGATACTACACAGATAAATCACGTACGTCCGATGGGGAATGGGAGTACGTTGCACTACCCTACATGAGGCACCATGAGGCATGGCTTGAGACAGATTTCATATATTATCAAGTCTTCCATGACCCTGAGCGCACTCTGTACCTCCGCCTGGCAACACAGCGCTGTCCACCATAAAGCAGTCACAAACAAATTACTCGGAATGTGATTGATGACTCACAATCAGGAAGAGTAGCTGCGGCTTTTGCCAAATACCAATGAGGGCTCACGCGGTCTGAGATCCACAAACCCGAGCTTCCGCGTGTCTCTGTCGCTGAGGGCTATTCTGTTAAACAAATGTTATGTACTGTTACATATAGCAGAGAATCATATAGAGCCGTAAGAGGGTGCCCAGCACTGTGTGATAATGAACGCTGTACGCCAGTGATGAAGGCTCATCTGCCATAGACTGTTCTCCTAGTAGGGTTCCTATGAGAAACATTACCAAACAGAGACCACATAGAAACCTTGCAGTAATTATGAATTTGTTCCAAACAGATGTCTGATGTTTGCTTTTTATAACAATAACATATCAACTAAATTAATATGTAGTTCAAAGGAAAACTTTGATATGAATACCAAAGGCAAAGTGTTGTATTTCTTTTGGAGTCTTTGGCAACCTCATGGTCTGTTGAATAACTCTTTCACACGTACAGGTAGCCTAGTAGTTAAAGCGTTGGGCCTGTAACTGAAAGGTTGCTAGATCAAATCCCTGAGCTGACAAGGTAAAAATATGTTGTTCTGCCCCTGAACAAGGAACCCACTGTTCCTATACTGTCATTTGAAATAAGAATTTGGTCTTAACTGACTTGCCTGGTTAAATAAAAATACAAATGGCAGTGTAAGCTGATTATTGAAATCTCAGAGGGCATACATAAGAGGTTTATTTGATTGAGGACTGTAAGTTGTGTGCAGTTTGTTACCCAACAAAGTCAGAAAAGATAACTCAGCCCACGTAAAGGAACTCCAAAGTTTTTTGGCACTGGTTCCCCCACAGCAACTTTGTAAATCTCAACTCCAAGGTTTCATATCTCACTGTGGAACAGGAAGAGCTGCCAGGGGGGGGGGGGGGGGGGGGGGGGAATTGTGCTGGTGTAATGTGACAAATGAGACATATAGGCCTATCTCCTAGTGTCTAGCCCCATGGAACAAAACAGCACAGTGCACTCATGTAACCATCAACCATCCCTTAGGGGACCTACTGGATGGCAGGACTACAGCTCTCTACATGCAGGTAAGTACCTCTATGAGGACTATGTACAAGGACTATTTTAGTTTGTTAAATAAATGAACACTGCCATGTTAACCTGAGGATGGAGAAAGCCTGTTAAATACTGCCATGTTAACCTAGATGGAAAGAGCCTGTTAAACACTGCCAGGTTAACCTGATGATGGAGAGAGCATGTTAAACACTGCCAGGTTAACCCGAGGATGGAGAGAGCATGTTAAACACTGCCAGGTTAACCTGAGGATGGAGAGAGCATGTTAAACACTGCCAGGTTACCCGAGGATGGAGAGAGCCTGTCAAACACTGCCAGGTTAACCCGAGGATGGAGAGAGCATGTTAAACACTGCCAGGTTAACATGAGGATGGAGAGAGCATGTTAAACACTGCCAAGTTAACCTGAGGATGGAGAGAGCATGTTAAACACTGCCAGGTTAACCTGATGATGGAGAGAGCATGTTAAACACTGCCAGGTTAACCTGAGGATGGAGAGAGCATGTTAAACACTGCCAGGTTAACCTGAGGATGGAGAGAGCATGTTAAACACTGCCAGGTTAACCTGATGATGGAGAGAGCATGTTAAACACTGCCAGGTTAACCCGAGGATGGAGAGAGCCTGTTAAACACTGCCAGGTTAACCTGATGATGGAGAGAGCATGTTAAACACTGCCAGGTTAACCTGATGATGGAGAGAGCCTGTTAAACACTGCCAGGTTAACCTGATGATGGAGAGAGCATGTTAAACACTGCCAGGTTAACCCGAGGATGGAGAGAGCATGTTAAACACTGCCAGGTTAACCTAAGGATGGAGAGAGCATGTTAAACACTGCCAGGTTAACCTGAGGATGGAGAGAGCATGTTAAACACTGCCAGGTTAACCTGAGGATGGAGAGAGCATGTTAAACACTGCCAGGTTAACCTGAGGATGGAGAGAGCATGTTAAACACTGGTTAGGGTTAGGGTTACATCAGCTGTGGTAGAACTAGTTATGATATACAACAGCGCCCTCTGCTGATGTGTTATTTATTGATATATACAAAGACAGACAGACAGACAGACAGACAGACAGACAGACTCAGACAGACAGGAGACAGATGGACAGACAGGCATACAGACAGATGGCCAGACAAACAGGCAGGCAGGCAGGCAGGCAGGCAGACAGACAGACAGACAGACAGATGGCCAGACAATCAGAAAGGCATATAGATAGACAAGCAGGCAGGCAGGCAGGCAGGCAGGCATATCTATCTATATGCCTTTCTGATTGTCTGGCCATCTGTCTGCCTGTCTGTCCATCTGTCTCCTGTCTGTCTGTCTGTCTGTCTACCTACCAGGCAGATGGATAAACAGACAGACAGGCAGACAGGTGGGCAGACAGACAGACGGATAAACAGACAGACAGACAGACAGACAGACAGACAGGCAGACAGACAGACTCAGACAGACAGGAGACAGATGGACAGACAGGCAGACAGACAGATGGCCAGACAAACAGGCAGGCAGGCAGGCAGGCAGACAGACAGACAGATGGCCAGACAATCAGAAAGGCATATAGATAGACAAGCAGGCAGGCAGGCAGGCAGGCATATCTATCTATATGCCTTTCTGATTGTCTGGCCATCTGTCTGCCTGTTTGTCCATCTGTCTCCTGTCTGTCTGTCTGTCTGCCTGTCTGTCTACCAGGCAGATGGATAAACAGACAGACAGGCAGAAAGGTGGGCAGACAGACAGACGGATAAACAGACAGGCAGACAGACAGCCAGACATGCCTGTCTGTCTGTCTGTCTGCCTGTCTGCCTGTAGCTAACCAACAACTGTAACAATGTAATTGACAGACATCAAGTGCTCATTGTTCAAAATTATATATCTGTTTTCAATAACGTTGGAGACGAAATAGTTTACATGTTGTCAACAATCTAACGGAAGCCGTCTGTTTTGCTTTATAGTTGCGGAAAAATCTGTTTGTTGCTAAACAACCAACCTGTCTATACCACATCAAACCACTCCTCGTCCCCCATCTTATGAAAATCCTCCCAACGACAGAACCAGATAAATCATTTTACATTATTCTGCCAAAAGCTTGAAGATATTTGGGACAAATTGTTAAAGAGGACAGGATTTAGCATAAATGGAGACAATATTGTAGTCAGTACAAGTACGATTTGTGTACAAGAGGCAGATTTCATTGCTGTTGAAGCTGCATACAAACAGATTTCAATGTAGACGATCATGAAGGACAACAACCACCCGAGCCACTGCCTGTTCACCCCGCTATCATTCAGAAGGCGAGGTCAGTACAGGTGCTTCAAAGCTGGGACCGAGAGACTGAAAAACAGCTTCTATCTCAAGGCCATCAGACTGTTAAATAGCCATCACTAGCACCTTAGAGGCTGCTGCCCGATATACACAGACTTGAAATCACTGGCCACTTTAATAATGGAACACTAGTCACTTTAATAATGTTTACATATCTTGGATTACTCATCTCATATGTATAGACTGTATTCTATTCTACTGTATCTTAGTCTATGTATTACTCCTCTCATATGTATATACTGTATTCTATTCTATTCTACTGTATCTTAGTCTATGTATTACTCCTCTCATATGTATATACTGTATTCTATTCTATTCTACTGTATCTTAGTCTATGTATTACTCCTCTCATATGTATATACTGTATTCTATTCTATTCTACTGTATCTTAGTCTATGCATTACTCATCTCATATGTATAGACTGTATTCTATTCTACTGTATTTTAGTCTATGCCGCTCTGACATTGCTCGTCCTAATATGTATATATTCTTAATTCCATTATTTTACTTTAGATTTGTGTGTATTGTGTGTATTGTTGTGACATTCTTAGATATTACTTGTTAGATATTACTGCACTGTTGGAGCTAGAAACACAAGAGTTTCGCTACACCCTGTAATAACATCTGCTAAACACGTGTATGTGACCAATAACCTTTGATTTGATTTGACAAGGGCAGTCCTGATTACCCGTGGTTGCTTTTCTAACCTCAGGGTGGCAGTGTTAATCTAGAAAACATGTTTATTCTCATGTTGCTACATACTGTTTGGCACTTTACAGAAGAAAAATCAGTATTTGTGTCTTGAGAAGTCTGAGGATTACTTATTTGATATTTGTTGACAAAATCATGATACAAAACCCCTGTTCTTTTTTTTTCTCTCTCATAAAATAATACATAAACGCATTAAAAAAAGATATGTTTTGTCTTGAATTTCTGTTCTGTTCCCTTCTTACTCCGGGCTTGTTAGTGATGTGTGAGAGAGATACAGTCACGATGTTTGCTGAAGTAATTTGCTGTGTAGCGTCTGCATGTGCAGAGATAGCAGTAGACATTCCCTTTACCTTAATTGAGTATTACAGTCATATTATCGCTGTTCACGCTGACATGACTCTAATGCCCAATGAAGACATTTTGTCTCTGGTAGAGAGATCAAAAAACTACAAAAAATAAAATAAAAAATAAATACTTTCATACATAATTTAGTAGGAAACAGTTCAAAAGATCTCCAAAACCTTGAGACTGATGTAGAGTGATATTCATCTTTATGGTTTGGATTTGAGTGTAGCCTGACACACAATTATTTACAAAACACAATTGGAACATTGTGGTACATTTAAAGAAGTAGTGACATTGTTGTTAGTAAAATATTACCTCTGAATGGAGGGATTTCAAGGAAGGCTAAACATGTCTGGTCAGAGAACGTATTGGAAGCAGATTCAATGGCTATACTACAATAGCAACTATGACAATCTGTTGCTCCTGTAGAAAATCATCACCACTCATTGTGGTGGCACTATGTACTACAGTGATATAAATGACAACTGTTGATATGTGACTCGTGAAAGAGGAGTGAGTTGGCTAGACGATGGAAAAAACTGTTGTGACCACAGTGCGCTGTGAGACTAGTTTTATTTAGCAGTGGCCCTTTAATTTCCAGAAGAGCTCTGGATGGAAGCCTTAGGGACAGCACACAACAGGCCTGTGATTACAGCCCCGGCATTCAAACGCAGGTCGACGTTGCCACGGTAACAAACATCATGTCTTTTATGACAGCGTTTGCTCACCATCTGAACCTGTGGACCCCACAATACCTCTCTTAAACACCAGCACTAATAGGAAGCTCTCAGGGAAGTTTAGACTACACCAATGGGTTACATTTAGAATTCATTGATTGTGTTTAAAAGGTGTCTGTTTTTTGTCTGTTCTGGTTTCCTTACATCTTAGACAGATAACAATTTATCTTGTTGATTTTGGTTGTTTTCTTGGCTTACCCAGAAAAGTTTATCCAGTGTGTGTGTGTGTGTGTTTACACGTGTGTGTGTATTTGGTGCAGCTTGGTGTTATGTTGTCGTCGCTCTCCGGTGATACTCAGTCACGCTCCGGTGATACTCAGTCACGCTCCGGTGATACTCAGTCACGCTCCGGTGATACTCAGTCACGCTCCGGTGATACTCAGTCAACTGACCGTCTCCTTCACCTCCTCTTGTCTACTCCCACGTGGATGTTGTTATAAAACAGGAAAACAGCCTGAGCCCACGTAAACACCATAGATATTTATTTCACGTGTATCAGACCATGCACAATCCAAGATGTTAGGGAGTTACTTTCATTTTCACACCGCGTTCTTTTTTTTAATTGTACAGCGTTAGGCATTTACCCAGAGTAATATCTTATAGCATATTACGCAGAATAATATTTTATGGCAGATTACGCAGAATAATATTTTATGGCAGAGAACTCTCAGACAGCTGAACATCAGCAGAACTGGTTATGTTTGCTCTCTACATAAAAACCTAGGAACAAGGCTCTTTTTTTGGTGGGTAATTTCACTCACCTCATTAACATGAGTTCTGGCTGCCATGGCACATTCAATATTTCAATGAAATATGTATTTATGCATGAACGTTATATTCATGTGGACCTAGAGTTCTTCTTTAGTACGTAACAGCCAGGATGAAAAAAAAAAGGCGTCTGTATAATACCTATGTTTAATGTTTATGTTTAATTGTAAATTCAAACGATAAGGGGATAATTACATCAGAGTGTCTGTGTGAAAGAGGAGACAAAAGGTTGACGAAAATAGATGATGCGTTACATTCTAGTGGGGGAGAGAATGGGAATGAAAACAGTTTAACAGGACATTATTCACTGGCAAATCAACTCGGCCTAATGTATCAGCAACTCTCTGGCACTGCCTTGTCATGTTTATTTTAATTACATTTTTATTTCAACTTTATTTAACTAGGCAAGTCAGTTAAAGAACAAATTCTTGTTTACAATGACGGCCAAACCTGGAACACGCTGGGCAAATTGTGCGCCGCCCTACGGGACTCCCAATCACGGCTGGTTGTGATACAGCCTGGGGTAGATCAGCTTTAATACTGCAGATAGATTGTGGCTTCTATCAATGTAATTATCTGCATCATTTCCAGTCCCCCATTTATTTTTTTGGTAGATATACACTACTGGTCAAAAGTTTTAGAACACCTACTCATTCAAGTTTTTTTTTTTTTTTTTTTTTTTTACAATTTTCTACATTGTAGAATAATAGTGAAGACATCAAAACTGTGAAATAACACATATGGAATCATGGTGTAAACAAAAGAAAATGTCACGCCCTGACCATAGAGAGCCCTTGTTTCTCTATGGTGTAGTAGGTCAGGGCGTGACTAGAGGGTATTCTAGTTTATAATTTCTATGTTGTTTTCTAGTTTATATTTTCTATGTTGATGTTTTGTATGATTCCCAATTAGAGGCAGCTGGTAATCGTTGTCTCTAATTGGGGATCATATTTAAGTAGCTATTTTTCCCACCTGTGTTTGTGGGATATTGTTTTGTGTTTGTTCACCACGTAGTCACGTTTAGTTGTTTGTATATTGATATATTTTGTTTAAGTTTCTCTTTGAATTAAATATGTGGAAGTCAACATCCGCTGTGCCTTGGTCCTGTTCTTACGACAGCCGTGACAGAAAATGAAATATATTTTATGTTTGAGATTCTTCAAATAGCCATCCTTTGCCTTGATGACAGCTTTATACACGCTTGGCGTTCTCTCAACCAGCTTCATGAGGTAGTCACCTGGAATGCATTTCAATTAACAGGAGTGCCTTCTTAAAAGTGAATTTGTGGAATGTCTTTCCTTAATACATTTCAGCCAATCCGTTGTGTTGTGACAAGGTAGGGGGGTATACAGAAGATAGTCCTATTTGGTAAAAGACCACGTCCATATTATGGCAAGAACAGCTCAAATAAGCAACGAGAAATGACAGTCCATCATTACTTTAAGACATGAAGGTCAGTCAATACGGAAAATTGCAGTCGCAAAAAACCATCAAGCGCTATGATGAAACTGTCTCTCATGAGGACCGCCACAGAATGGAAGACCAAGAGTTACCTCTACTGCAGAGGATAAGTTCATTAGAGTTACCAGCCTCAGAAATTGCAGCCCAAATAAATGCTTCACAGAGATCAAGTAATAGACACATCTCAACATCAACTGTTCAGAGGAGACTGTGTAAATCAGGCCTTCATGGTCGAATTGCTGCAAAGAAACCACTACTAAAGGAAACTAATAATAAGAAGAGACTTGCTTGAGCCAAGAAACATGAGCAATAGACATTAGACCAGTGGAAATGTGTCCTTTGGTCTGGAGTCCAAATTGGAGATCTTTGGTTCCAACCGCTGTGTCTTAGTGAGACACGGTGGGGGTGAATGGATGGTCTCTGCATGTGTATATCCCACCATGAACCATGGAGGAGGAGGTGTTATGGTGTGGGGGTGCTTTGCTGGTGACACTGTTTGTGATTTATTTAAAATTCAAGGCACACTTCACCAGCATGGCTACCACAGAATTCTGCAGCAATACGCCATCCCATCTGGTTTGGGCTTAGTGGGACTATCATTTGTTTTTCAAGAGGACAATGACCCAACACACCTCCAGGCTGTGCAAGGGCTATTTTACCAAGAAGGAGAGTGATGGAGTGTTGCATCAGATGACCTGGCCTCCACAATCTCACAAACTCAACCCAATTGAGATGGTTTGGGATGAGTCTGACCGCAGAGTGAAGGAAAAGCAGCCAACAAGTGCTCAGCATGTGTGGGAACTCTTTCAAGATTGTTGTAAAAGCTTTCCAGGTGAAGCTGGTTGAGAGAATGCCAAGAGTGTGCAAAGCTGTCAACAAGGCAAAGGGTGGCTATTTGAATAATCTCAAATATATTTTGATCTCTTTAACACTTTTTTGGTTACTAAATGATTCTATATGTGTTATTTCATATTTTTGATATCTTCACTATTATTCTACAATGTAGAAAATTGTAAAAATAAAGAAAAACCCTTGAATGAGTAGGTGTTCTACAACTTTTGACCGGTAGTGTATATATTTATTTCCCACTAACTCTACCACCCCTTCCCTAATTGGAGTAAACTAATAGACAACACTTAGTGTTCTACTTCCAGTTTATGCATACTATATACATTTTACGGACACAGTATATTTTACGTTAGTTATGTTGTTTTTTGGTTCTTTTTAGTCCCACCCTTCAGCTCCACTCAACCCCTCCCATCTATCTCTGAACACCATCCAGTCCCATCCTTCAGCTCCACTCAACCCCTCCCATCTATCGCTGAACACCATCCAGTCCCATCCTTCAGCTCCACTCAACCCCTCCCATCTATCTCTGAACACCATCCAGTCCCATTCTTCAGCTCCCCTCAACCCCTCCCATCTATCTCTGAACACCACCCAGTCCCATCCTTCAGCTACCCTCAACCCCTCCCATCTATCTCTGAACACCATCCAGTCCCATTCTTCAGCTCCCCTCAACCCCTCCCATCTATCTCTGAACACCATCCAGTCCCATTCTTCAGCTCCCCTCAACCCCTCCCATCTATCTCTGAAGACCATCCAGTCCCATTCTTCAGCTCCCCTCAACCCCTCCCATCTATCTCTGAACACCATCCAGTCCCATCCTTCAGCTCCCCTCAACCCCTCCCATCTATCTCTGACCACCATCCAGTCCCATCCTTCAGCTCCCCTCAACCCCTCCCATCTATCTCTGAACACCATCCAGTCCCATTCTTCAGCTCCCCTCAACCCCTCCCATCTATCTCTGAACACCATCCAGTCCCATTCTTCAGCTCCCCTCAACCCCTCCCATCTATCTCTGAACACCATCCAGTCCCATCCTTCAGCTCCCCTCAACCCCTCCCATCTATCTCTGACCACCATCCAGTCCCACCCTTCAGCTCCCCTCAACCCCTCCCATCTATCTCTGAACACCATCCAGTCCCACCCTTCAGCTCCCCTCAACCCCTCCCATCTATCTCTGAACACCATCCAGTCCCATTCTTCAGCTCCCCTCAACCCCTCCCATCTATCTCTGAACACCATCCAGTCCCATTCTTCAGCTCCCCTCAACCCCTCCCATCTATCTCTGAACACCATCCAGTCCCATCCTTCAGCTCCTCTCAACCCCTCCCATCTATCTCTGAAGACCATCCAGTCCCAGCCTTCAGCTACCCTCAACCCCTCCCATCTATCTCTGAACACCATCCAGTCCCATCCTTCAGCTCCACTCAACCCCTCCCATCTATCTCTGAACACCATCCAGTCCCATCCTTCAGCTCCACTCAACCCCTCCCATCTATTTCTGAACACCATCCTGTTTTGTTTTCTATTTGCCATATATTTTTTAACTGTGTTGTGATGTTTCACAGAATATCTGAACCGTTCTATTCACATAGTTTCTACAGATTGTAAATAAAAGATACATTTTTTTTGCTAAGAGTATTATTATATTATTTATCGATTGACTATGACTTTTCAAATCACCCAGCAGTGCTATTTGCAGAGTTAGCCTCAGGTAAATGTTGCAATTCTTCAGCCCTTCCTGACCTTGCGATCAAAAATATGGGCAGTAACAAAACAAGTGATCTAATGATTCTGTCGATTTGCAGCAAAATCTGCACAGCTGGGATGGTTGTATCCCCCATATATATAACATTCTATTGGTTGCAAGAATTTTGTAAAATCATTTAAATTGAAAAACTCTACGTTTCGAATCCAACGTCGTTTTGTACATCAGTTCATAAAACATGTGCCATGTAATCGGTATATTGAAAATCGCTTCCCAACTATTTTGCAATCTATACGGCACATCTGTCAATTTGTTGGTCCTTAAATGAAACAGGTATACTTTTTTATATATCATACTTTTCCTTAACCAGTTTTGGTCTTTAATGCAGGGCCAACAAGTTCCTTACCTTCTCCATCATTTTTTGCAGAAATGCTGCAATTAATTGGTTGTAATTTTGGATAGAGTAGACATTTCCATATATTTTTGTTATCTGCATATGTAACAACTCCACCAGTCCTATTTATGATATCATTTACATGGATTATACCGTTTAAATTTTTTTCTCTCCCTAAAATAATGATTTTTTATGAATTAGTATATTTGAGTTTAACAACAATATTTTTTCTATTTTTTCTGGTGGATTAAACTGAAATTGCAACCAACCTTTTATGACTTCTTTTAAAAATAGAATAATAATAAATGAATAATAAAATAAATATATTTTGGAGATTATTTCATTTTCAAATAACCGAAATTGAGAGGTTATCTGACTAAAGGGAAAAAGGCCATTCTTGAACATGGGGTGAGACATGCTTACTAATCTGCTAGAGAACCAGTTGGGATTTAATTATACCTTTTGTATGACTGAAGCCTTTAGTGAGAGGTCTAATGCTTTAATATTTAATCATTTCTTCCCTCTGAATTCAGGTTCATTATATAAATAGTCCCGTTTAATTTTGTCTGGTTTACCGTTCCAAATGAAATTGAATATTTTTTTGCTCATATAATTTACAAAACAAGTCGTTAGCTGTAGGCAGGGTCATAAGCAATAACTGTAGGTAAACTGGGGTATAACTAAAAAGTTCATTAGGGTGATTTTTTCCACAAATAGATAGTTATTTCCCTTTCCATGGTAGCATAATCTTATCTATTTCTGCTAACTTTCTATTAAAATCTCTTGTTGTGAGATCATTAGTTTCTTTTGGGATATGAAAAGAGTATGTTCACTTCACCCGTCACACCATTTTATTGGTAAACTACACAGTAATGTTAAAGTTGTATTTTTTAGTGATCCAATACATATTGTAGTACACTGATCATAATTTGGTTGTACTACAGAGAGGTTAGAACATGTTTCTAGATCCTCTATGAGGCTGTGGAGGGATTCAAATTGTGGATTTAAAAGAAACATGAACCATCATGTAACGCTCGTCAGATGGATGAGACCAAGGTGCAGCGTGGTACGTGTTCATGCTTCTTTATTAAAAAAAACAAACAAAAGAACAACGAACGTAACTTCGTGAAGGCTCACCAGAGCTAAAAAAAAACAAACAACATCCCACAACCTAAGGTGGCAAAGCAGGCTGCCTAAGTATGATTCCCAATCAGAGACAACGATAGACAGCTGTCCCTGATTGAGAACCATACCCGGCCAAAACATAGAAACACGAATCATAGGAATAAAGAACATAGAATGCCCACCCAAATCACACCCTGACCAAACCAAATAGAGACATAAAAAGGCTCTCTAAGGTCAGGGCGTGACACATCAGGGTAAAATGACACCTTTGTTTTTACTCTTCTTGACAGTTTAATAATGTCTGAGAAGTAACCATGACTTACTCATTTACACATAGGGTTACTATACATAACTTTAACCCATTTTAGAAGAGATTCTCCAAAATTAAAATATTCCAGGCATTTATATATAAATTCCAGTCGTACTTTATCAAAAGCCTTTTCAAAGTCAGCTATGACTACCAGGCCTGGTTTCCCAGGTTTTTCATAGTGTTCTATTGTTTCCAGTACTTGTGTTATATTATCTCCATTGTATCGTCCATGTAAAAAACCTGTCAGATTAGGATGAATAATATCCAACAATAGCTTTTTAATTCTATGCGCTATGCATTTTGCAAAATTTTTTGCATCACAACACTGAAGTAGTTCAAGGCGCCTCCAGTTTTGTTTAAATGGACTGGATCTTTATATTTACCACCTGGATCCTGTTTCAGTAATAATTGAAATCAGACCTTCTTGTTGAGTGTCTGATAATCTACCATTTAAATAGGAGTGGTTAAAACAAGCTAATCATGGTCTTCTGAGAACATCAAAAAAAGGTTTAATACACCTCAAGTGCCTTCTACTGTCAGTGCTGGTCTCTCTCTCCTGCCTTCTACTGTCAGTGCTAGTCTCTCCTGCCTTCTACTGTCATTGCTAGTCTCTCCTGCCTTCTACTGTCAGTGCTAGTCTCTCCTGCCTTCTACTGTCAGTGCTAGTCTCTCCTGCCTTCTACTGTCAGTGCTAGTCTCTCCTGCCTTCTACTGTCAGTGCTAGTCTCTCCTGCCTTCTACTGTCAGTGCTAGTCTCTCCTGCCTTCTACTGTCAGTGCTAGTCTATCCTGCCTTCTACTGTCAGCGCTGGTCTCTCCTGCCTTCTACTGTCAGTTCTGGTCTCTCTCTCCTGCCTTCTACTGTCAGTGCTAGTCTCTCCTGCCTTCTACTGTCAGTGCTAGTCTCTCCTGCCTTCTACTGTCAGTGCTAGTCTCTCCTGCCTTCTACTGTCAGTGCTAGTCTCTCCTGCCTTCTACTGTCAGCGCTGGTCTCTCCTGCCTTCTACTGTCAGTGCTAGTCCCTCTTGCCTTCTACTGTCAGTGCTAGTCTCTCCTGCCTTCTACTGTCAGTGCTAGTCTCTCCTGCCTTCTACTGTCAGTGCTAGTCTCTCTGTCCTGCTTAATGATGATTAGCCTGTGTAGTTACTTATAGCTTATAGGCCAGTATCAGGCGACAGATTTTTACAAAAGTGCTCAATTCTTTGTCCAGTTAACATGGAAACAGCTAGGGTACGCACGGCTGATAGCGCCTCCCTGAGTGATTCAATTGCAATCGATTTCTGACAAATGTCAGGAAAACCAAGAGTCTAGTGCCATTTAATCCATGTCAGATGAAAGCTGAAGGTAACAGGAGTCTGTTATCCTTCATGTGTCACCTCCGCTGCAGACTGACAAAGTGGCGCCATGTGTTTAATTGCCGTTAACACTTCTAGTGGGGAGCTACTGCCAGATTCTCAAAGTCACTGGCCAGTCAATGGGAGGGAAGCAGGAGGGAGGTTGGCGTTCAATGGGAGGGAAGCAGGAGGGAGGTTGGCGTTCAATGGGAGTGAAGAGGGAGGGAGAACTGTGTTCAATGTGAGGCAGGAGAGAGGGCAGCGCATGATTGGGGTTGAGGGAGATCAGCGTTTATTTGAGTTTGAGGGAGAGCAGCGTTTAATTGGGGTTGAGGGAAAGCAGCCATGTTTATTTGCCGGATTCAAGGAAATGAAGAGGTTTAAAGAAGTTTTAATTGTTTTACACATACCAAGGATAATTTAGCTTTTTGATTTTGAATTTTTAAGTATTCAAATATATATAAAAAAAAATGTAATACATGTTTCAATTTGGCCTTACTACTGTTAGCCCATACAAACACATGGAACAACAGATAGTCCCCCCCAAAAAATCTAAAGGACGTTTGTTCTGATGTGTCTGAGAGAAAAAAGAAAGCTCAGGATTGTTTTATTTTTTAAAACATTTATTTGACCCCTTATTTTTGGCACTAAACAATCTCCATATATATTGTACTTCCATCAAATGTTTCAAACTGGTACTGGGGACCTTCAGACGAGTCTTGTGAGGCTTGTGGGCGTCCTATAACAAAACAACCAACATGTAAACGTTCATGAGAGACTCGCCTTCCTACAGATATTAGTGTGTAGGAGTATAAGTAAAACTTCATAAGGTAAAGGGTAAAAGCTTTATAAAAGCACTTAAAAGTAGCAGTAATATGAAGTACTTCTCTAGGTGAATGAGTCATACCACGAGGGTGTATAAGGATGAGTACTACTCCATTAGAGTGATGAATGTCAAAAGGTTTTTAGTATTTAGACCAGTCATAGAGATGTGTGATTCACGTGCCATCTGTGAACACACTGCATCTACTCATTTCCCTCTTATGTTGCCACTGTCTGGTTTCATATGAATTAGATGATTGTTCTTCACGATTACCCAGATTACTTTTCAGTGAAAGACAGTCATTAAATCAAACATAGGCTTTTTCTAATTTGGGCAAAAGTCTGCCTCCCTCTTTCCTCCGCCCTCTCCCCTCCTCCATCTCCCCTCCGCCCTCTCCCCTCTGCCCTCTCCCCTCTCCATCTCCCCTCTGCCCTCTCCCCTCCGCCCTCTCCCATCCTCCATCTCCCCTCCTCCCTCTCCCCTCTCCATCTACCCTCTGCCCTCTCCCCTCTCCCCTCTCCCCTCCGCCCTCTCCCCTCCTCCCTCTCCCCTCCGCCCTCTCCCCTCCGCCCTCTCCCCTCTCCCCTCCTCCTCCCTCTCCCCTCCTCCTCCCTCTCCCCTCCGCCCTCTCCCCTCCGCCCTCTCCCCTCCGCCCTCTCCCCTCCTCCCTCTCACCTCCGCCCTCTCCCCTCCGCCCTCTCCCCTCTCCCCTCCTCCTCCCTCTCCCCTCCGCCCTCTCCCCTCCTCCGTCTCCTCTCTTCCCTTTCCCCTCCGCCCTCTCCCCTCCTCCCTCTCACCTCCGCCCTCTCCCCTCCGCCCTCTCCCCTCTCCCCTCCTCCTCCCTCTCCCCTCCGCCCTCTCCCCTCCTCCCTCTCCCCCCGCCCTCTCCCCTCCGCCCTCTTCCCTCCGCCCTCCGCCCTCTCCCCTCCTCCTCCCTCTCCCCTTCGCCCTCTCCCCTCCGCCCTCTCCCCTCCTCCCCCTCCGCCCTCTCACCTCCTCCCTTTCACCTCCGCCCTCTCCCCTCCGCCCTCTCCCCTCTCCCCTCCTCCTCCCTCTCCCCTCCGCCCTCTCCCCTCCGCCCTCTCCCCTCCTCCCTCTCCCCTCCGCCCTCTCCCCTCCTCCCTCTCCCCTCCTCCCTTTCCCCTCCGCCCTCTCCCCTCCGCCCTCCCCCCTCTCCCCTCCGCCCTCTCCCCTCTCCATCTCCCCTCTGCCCTCTCCCCTCTGCCCTCCGCCCTCTCCCCTCCTCCATCTCCTCTCCGCCCTCTCCCCTCCGCCCTCTCCCCTCCTCCACCCTCTCCCCTCTCCCCTCCTCCTCCCTCTCCCCTCCTCCTCCCTCTCCCCTCCGCCCTCTCCCCTCCTCCCTCTCCCCTCCTCCCTTTCCCCTCCGCCCTCTCCCCTCCGCCCTCTCACCTCCGCCCTCTCCCCTCCGCCCTCTCCCCTCCGCCCTCTCCCCTCCGCCCTCTCCCCTCTCCCCTCCTCCTCCCTCTCCCCTCCGCCCTCTCCCCTCCGCCCTCCCCCCTCTCCCCTTCGCCCTCTTCCCTTCGCCCTCTCCCCTCCGCCCTCTCCCCTCCTCCCCCTCCGCCCTCTCACCTCCTCCCTTTCACCTCCGCCCTCTCCCCTCCGCCCTCTCCCCTCTCCCCTCCTCCTCCCTCTCCCCTCCGCCCTCTCCCCTCCGCCCTCTCCCCTCCTCCCTCTCCCCTCCGCCCTCTCCCCTCCTCCCTCTCCCCTCCTCCCTCTCCCCTCCGCCCTCCCCCCTCTCCCCTTCGCCCTCTCCCCTTCGCCCTCTCCCCTCCCCCCTCTCCCCTCCTCCCTCTCCCCTCCGCCCTCTCCCCTCCGCCCTCTCCACTTTGCCCTCTCTCCTCCGCCTTCTCTCCTCTGCGACCCAGAAACTGATAAGTCACTGAGGAGATATAAATTCCTTAGTGGGGCGAAGCATGAAGAGTGTCCTCCTCTATCTGCCACATCCCCCTTGGAATCAGCTATTGTTTTGAGGGAGGAGAAAAAGCATTGAGACATTTAAAATAATATGCTACGTACCGTTTCATGTATATAAATATGCTAAACTAATTTGACTTGTTTTGGTCACTTTACGCCTTTATTTTGTGATCCACCCCTGTAAACGTAATTTACCTGATGACGCGCTGATGACCAAGTTCACTCTCCTCGCCGCTTCTCCTCGATTACCGTTTGACCTTTTCAAGAGGAGGCGAGAGACGATAGAGGAGAGAGGACGCAGGAATTGAACAAATCCAATTGAGAAAAGGCCTTACCCCCTAGTCAGAAAATGGCTTCACGGTAAATATCTACTTATAAGACCCTTTCATTTCAGAGCCGGAGATTTCCCGGCAATGCAATAATGCACTGACTGTCTCCACTTCAAAGTCTTTAATGATGTGTTGATTGAAATACATTCACAGAATAACATGGGACATCATGTCATATCAGGTTTTTTCAGAGAATATTGTTCTGACAGTCCAAGGTCACATGAATACGGACATGTCTTTTCGGCCCCCACCATTAAAGTGTAGTTAAAGGGTAGTTATTCACATCCCCTTTGTCAAAATGGGAGAGGAGACAAGTTCAGACTTGAAACAGAAGCAGTTTGATGGAGCACATCATTGAACTTTCCATTAAAGCGTGAACCTTCCGTCAACGTTAGAACAATGCAAAGGCGTACTGTCTGTCTTCATAATACGCCTCCTATCTTGTATCCTGTGAGAAAAGCACCTTTTATCTTACCAGGATATAGAACAATCCTAGCCCACGAAGCAGCACATCACAAGGTCCTTCTATTTAACCTGTGTCATTCTAGTCGGGCGGCCAAGCTTTGTGTTTCACTAAATAGTGTATTGATTCACTAAACTGCGTATTGATTCAAGGCTCCAGTCTTATTCTTCTAAAATACTCCAATGTATCTGTCATAGTCAAAGCAGACACGTGCACCAGAGGTGTGAGGCACCTTGGACAGAGTCTGTTGGACTACAGTACCGGTCAAAAGTTTGGACACACCTACTCATTCAAGAGTTTGTCTTTATTATTTTCACTATTTTCTACAGTGTAGAATAATAGTGAAGACATCAAAACTAGTAAATAACACATGGAATAATGTTGTAACCAAAAAAATGTTAAACAAATCAACAGATATTTTAATTTGAGATTCTTCAAATAGCCACCTTTTGCCTTGATGGCAGCTTTGCACACTCTTGGCATTCTCTCAACCAGCTTCATCTGGAAGGCTTTTCCTGTGGTCTTGAAGGAGTTCCCACATATGCTGAATACTTGTTGGCTGCTTTTCCTTCTCTTTGTGGTCCAACTCATCCCAAACCATCTCAATTGGGTTGAGGTCGGGTGATTGTGGAGGCCAGGTCATCTGATGCAACACTCCATCACTCTCCTTCTTGGTCAAATATATATCTTGGTCAAATGCCCCGTTAGAGCTCCCTTCAGACCGGTACTTTATATATTTAAGTTTGACTGTGACCTCTCCAGCTTGCTGACAATAACCCATGATTCATTTAATATTGACTTTGAGTGTCCCTTCTACTCTACTACTCTACTACTCTACTACTCTACTCTACTACTCTATTACTCTACTACTCTACTACTCTATTACTTTACTACTTTACTACTTTACTACTCTACTACTCTACTACTCTACTACTTTACTACTTTACTACTTTACTACTCTACTACTCTACTACTCTACTACTCTACTACTTTACTACTCTACTACTCTACTACTCTACTACTCTACTACTTTACTACTCTACTACTCTACTACTCTACTCTACTACTCTACTCTACTACTCTACTACTCTACTACTCTACTACTCTACTACTCTACTACTCTACTACTCTATTACTCTACTACTCTACTACTCTACTACTCTACTACTCTATTACTCTATTACTCTACTACTCTACTACTCTACTACTCTACTACTCTACTACTCTACTACTCTACTCTACTACTTTACTACTCTACTACTCTACTACTCTACTACTCTATTACTCTACTCCTCTATTACTCTACTCCTCTACTACTCTACTCCTCTACTACTCTACTCCTCTACTACTCTACTCCTCTACTACTCTACTCCTCTACTACTCTACTCCTCTACTACTCTATTACTCTACCACTCTATTACTCTACCACTCTATTACTCTACCACTCTATTACTCTACTCCTCTACTACTCTACTCTGCTACTCTACTACTCTACTACTCTACTACTCTACTACTCTACTACTCTATTACTCTACTCCTCTACTACTCTACTCTACTACTCTACTACTCTACTACTCTACTACTCTACTACTCTACTACTCTACTCTATTCCTCTACTACTCTACTACTCTATTACTCTATTACTCTACTACTCTACTACTCTACTACTCTACTACTCTACTACTCTACTCTACTACTCTACTACTCTACTACTCTACTACTCTACTACTCTATTACTCTATTACTCTATTACTCTACTACTCTACTACTCTATTACTCTATTACTCTACTACTCTACTCTACTACTCTACTACTCTACTCTACTACTCTACTACTCTACTCTACTACTCTACTACTCTATTACTCTACTACTCTATTACTCTACTACTCTACTACTCTACTACTCTATTACTCTATTACTCTATTACTCTACTACTCTACTCTACTACTCTACTCTACTACTCTACTACTCTACTCTACTACTCTACTCTACTACTCTACTACTCTACTACTCTACTACTCTACTACTCTATTACTCTACTACTCTACTACTCTACTACTCTACTCTACTACTCTTCTACTCTACTACTCTACTACTCTACTACTCTTCTACTCTACTACTCTACTACTCTACTACTCTACTCTACTACTCTACTACTCTATTACTCTACTACTCTACTACTCTACTACTCTACTCTACTACTCTACTACTCTACTACTCTACTACTCTACTACTCTACTACTCTACTACTCCACTACTCCACGTGACATCCGCAAACAATTGATGAACAGTAACTGCTTTCGGTAAGTCAATTTAAATGAATCTGTGTAAAAATGTAAAATAATTGATAACATTTTTTAATTAAGGTGAGCAACATAAAAAGGTACCCATAGTCTTATAGAGAGAAGGCTATTCAGTAGTTTTATGAAGACTAGAACGAGGGTGTAACGGTACCATGGAAAGCCTGACTGACAGCTGTCTGTAGGCATTTAGAAGAACTGTGTACGTGATCTGCAGCCACTGCAAATAACACAAGGTGTTTTTAAATACAAGGTGTTATTTATATGTATAGCAGTATACACATGGTGCATACCAAGTAACGACAATAATCATTGAAGATGCACGTGGGGTAATGGGGAGATTACCGAGTGTGTTTGGGAATAGTACTAAGTGAATGAGGATGTGAAAGTTGTGTGATTTTGAGATATGACATATTAAGCTGGAACACAAATGATAGAAATTTGGATATTAAATGCATTGAAAATAGTACTATTAAAATTGAAATTTACAGTTGAAGTCGGAAGTTTACATACACCTTAGCCAAATAAATTTCAACTCAGTTTTTCACAATTCCTGACATTTAATCCAAGTAAAAATTCTTTGTCTAAGGTCAGTTAGGATCACCACTTTATTTTAAGAATGTAAAATGTCAGAATAATAGTAGAGAGAAGGATTTATTTCAGCTTTTATTTCTTTCATCACATTCCCAGTGGGTCAGAAGTTTACTTACACTCAATTAGTATTTGGTAGCATTGCCTTTAAATTATTTAACTTGGGTCAAACATTTCGGGTAGCCTTCACAAGCTTCCCGCAATAAGTTGGGTAAATTTTGGCACATTCCTCCTGACAGAGCTGGTGTAAATGAGTCAGGTTTGTTGGCCTCCTTGCTCGCATATGCTTTTTCAGTTCTGCCCACAAATTTTCTATAGAATTGAGGTCAGGGCTTGTGATGGCCACTCCAAGACATTGACTTTGCTGTCCTTAAGCCATTTTGCCACAACTTTGGAAGTTTGCTTGCGGTCATTGTCCATTTGGAATTTTCCAAACTGTTTAACGGCACAGTCAACTTAGTGTATGTAAACTTCTGACCCACTGGACTTGTGGTACAGTGAATTTTAACTGAAATATTCTGTCTGTAAACAATTATTGGAAAAATTACTTGTGTCATGCACAAAGTAGATGTCCTAACCGACTCGCCAAAATTATAGTTTGTTAACAAGAAATTTGTGGAGTGGTTGAAAAACAAGTTTTAATGACTCCAACCTAAGTGTATGTAAACTTTCGACTTCAACTGTAGCTGAATTACTGAGTGAATGAGAGACGTCAGGGGACTAGTTCTGGTGTACAAGAGGATTACTGAGTGAATGAGAGATGTCAGGGGACTAGCTCTGGTGTACAAGAGGATTACTGAGTGAATGAGAGACGTCAGGGGACTAGTTCTGGTGTACAAGTGGATTACTGAGTGAATGAGAGATGTCAGGGGACTAGCTCTGGTGTACAAGAGGATTACTGAGTGAATGAGAGACGTCAGGGGACTAGCTCTGGTGTACAAGAGGATTACTGAGTCGAATACCACAAGCAGTTCTGTGAGCTGAGTTTTCAGATCTATAACATTATCTAGGAGGTTCTGCCCACCACCTCCCATCGATCTACAGGTAGTGAGCACTGACAGGAGAAGCCATTGAAAAGTTTGAGAGGGTAACAGTTGAGATGGGTAACGGCCGTAACAATGTATCAATAGTTTATCGATGCCCCCGGACACTGAGATTTCCTTGAGAACCCGATTTGTGTACCTCTCGGGCTGCTGCGCTGTGGTCGTTGCTGCCATGTGGACATGAATAACGATTTATAATGGGTTCTTATGATGATCTGATAAGGCAACAATAGAAAACTATAATAATGTCTAACTTGCACACCCACACGTAGACGTAGGAAAGTGGTGTAAAAACTATTCTGAGGAATGTTCAGAGTGGTCCCTTCATGCATTTGAGAAAGACAAGGTTGAGGCATTGTACGAGACTTGACTTTCCCCTAACCAATAAAACTATAAACACTTGAGATGTCTTCCACTCTGGTAATAGATTTCGAAATAAACCCCATACCCTGCTAAATAGAACCAACGATTTTCTGTATTCACCTACTCAACCGTTTAACTTGCTAGTTAGAGACTTTTCATGGACAGAGCATACCATCTACAGGGGACTGATAGACAGTGCCATCACAGTGAATACATAATGATCCCTACAAAGCATTACACATGAATCTTAAAATATAGACATTTAATAAATATTGAAGCAGAAAGTGAATATCCAACAGAGATTGGTAATAAAAAAATATAGAGTAACGTTCTGAAGATATACTAAAATGAAAACAATGCATTCCAATACGGAGAAATATATCATGTTTGTTTTGTTTTAAACCTTGCAATAGGGGGGGGGAAAGCAAAATGTTGTTTGAGAGTGATGCTCATAATGCAGTATTTTAGTAATTTGAAGATTGAGCATTGGGACTAATGTTAAATTAGAGGCCGCTCACCCTTCAAGGCCTGGTCCACTGCTCTTGTGTGTTAGTCATCTGTTGTTTGTGATAGATACGCTTCCTGTGGAACAATAGATAGCCGCCAGTACACACTGAACTCAAAAAGGCTGCAAGAGACACAGTGGGGAAATTTGGGACAGAGGTATGAATAATTGAGTAAGACACGTTTTTGACAATTTATTACAAAATTCTATAGTTTTTGGGTTGCACCAGGGATTCAAGTAAGAAGGTAATGTCATCTAAAACAGTAATCTGTTTCCATTACGTGGAACTGTGTCCAGAATTGAAGTAGATCCAAGTAAATGTTTTTAGTACAGAATATTAAGCTGATAACACATCACCAACTCTTTGAAGGTCCTAGCAAATTTGTTAAATAACAGGTTTTATATTTCAACTAAGTTCATGTCCCAGGAGACAGGTTGTACAGAATTGTATGTCAATGCTACAGGTCAAAATGACATTGATTACAAGAGAGGAGGAGCTCTGAGATTGTTTACTTTAGAAAGTGCCTAAATTCAGCTTTACGGGACACTGTATCATCTTAAAGGTACCCGGATCCAGCTGTTAAGGGAACTCCCAAATTTAGTAAGACCTGGCCATTTAGTTTGTTATTACCCTACTATTTCTACTATATACATGCCAGCACCCACACACAACCCACCTTTTAATTCATATTTGCTAGCGGTTAATACTCTGTTTGAGTTATTGTGTGGGGTCTTTTAATTTTGGTTTTAGGATGCTGTACCCAAATTACCTTTTCTGAAGTTTCTATTGTCAGAGTTTTGGGTGCACACATGTAAATTCTCTTGATTAGAAGAAATGTACTAAAAAAAACAAATGTAAACCTGATACACAAAATGTCTGAAATGTTTGAAATATCTTTAAATAATGTCTGAGGTACAGGTAAACAAACACTCACTTAATAGGGCTGACTGACCTCTGACCTCTGTTCTGACTTCCTGGTAAGGCCTCATGCCTCTCATGCCTCTCATGCCTTTTCTCTCAGGAGTGCGACATGAGTTCACGTGGTTTGAGCATGGAGAGAGAGATCCCCGTCCGAACTTGCTGGTGTACAGGTAGGAAAATGGACAAGACATAATGGACTGTAAATGTGGTGGTTCAGGTGAGAGACATTAGCAAGGGCCATCCACTTTGAACATGTGCTATTGGGAGGACAAACTGAAACACTATCTGAAGAAGAACATGAAGAAACGGCAGAAAGATGAGTGCCGGGATGGAGGGGGGTGGTTAACCATGCCCATAATTGATTTAGGCTTATCCAAAATGGTTCATTTGGGGTATCAGGTTGATTGTGGAGGTCTGCACACTGCAAAATGTATAGTAATTTAGACTAAGATTGAATTGAGATACCAATCTGTTAATACCACAAGTATTGAGAATAGTTAATACTAGAAATAATAGATGAATATACTGTATGTCAACGTAAATGTACATTCTGCCAGTGTAGGTGTGTGAGAAGTTGAGGGTCTTACATTAAAGTGATAGAACCAACGTGACGCACTAAGGACTGTCATTCTAAATCTGGGTTGGATAATTTATAAATAGTTCTAATTATGATATGAAAAGGTGAGGCTTCTAGAGAGAGAGCGATGCCGCTAAATTGTGAGGAGAGCCACTAGATTGTAGTTTGCGCTAACCTCGCCCCAATCTCATTCTTATCAAGGTTGGTGTGAAACTTTTATATCATGTGTTCTCGCTCTTCCCTGTGAAAGTCAATATGCATGTGCCCTAGAACAAATTCGGGAGATCTCTAGAGACGTAGAGAAAAAATTGGCAATGCAAAAATACTTGTGTAAATTGGCTCTGCAAAACAGAGAGGCTCTTGACTATCTTTTGGCAGGTCAAGAGTGCGATCATTGGCAAAAAAAATTTGTACTTTTGTCCCAGATCACTCATCTAATATGACTGATCTCACCGAATACATTGCCACTGTTGCTAAGAATAATTCCCCACAAACAGAGCGGACGCCTGCAACTTGGTTGGAATCCCTGTTTGCAAGATCCCAAGTTGCCAAATGGGCTGCAGCGTGTGTTATTTAATATGCTGTGTGTGTGTATTTTTAATAAATACACTCTCATTAATAGAAGTACAACCTTAATTAAGAGGATAGTACACCATACCAATTGGATAGTACAACCCAGAATGAAGGGCTTGAATTGATGAAGTGTTTGGTTTGTGTTGATTTCCCTTACTTCAATAGACAGATTGATATAGAAGTTAAACAATGCTTACCTTAAAATGTAATTACTATTATCACACAAGTCATAAAAGGATGGAATGTGAAGGACATTTTACTTAAATGTACTTACTTGACTTTAGTGTCATAAACAATCATTGGGTCCTGCCTGTGCCTGGTAAAGATATGAGGGGTCATGACCTCCTTAGACTATTTGGCAGAGGAGACGGTGCCAGATACATGCCGGAACCAACACTATGAACTATGCCTATGTAATGTGCCTGTAACCAGTATATAAGGGAATTAACGGGACTGCCCCGTTAGAGCTCCCTTCAGACCGGTACTTTATATATTTAAGTTTGACTGTGACCTCTCCAGCTTGCTGACAATAAACCATGATTCATTTAATATTGACTTTGAGTGTCCCTTCTACTCTACTACTCTACTACTCTACTACTCTAATACTCTACTCCTCTACTACTATATTACTCTATTACTCTACCACTCTATTACTCTACTACTCTACTACTCTACTCCTCTACTACTCTACTCCTCTACTACTCTACTCCTCTACTACTCTACTCTACTACTCTACTACTCTACTACTCTACTCTATTACTCTATTACTCTACTACTCTACCACCCTACTACTCTACTCCTCTACTCCTCTACTACTCTACTACTCTACTACTCTACTACTCTATTACTCTACTACTCTACTCTACTACTCTACTCCTCTACTACTCTACTCCTCTACTACTCTACTCTACTACTCTACTCCTCTACTACTCTACTCTACTCTACTACTCTACTACTCCTCTACTACTCTATTACTCTACTCCTCTACTACTCTACTCTACTACTCTACTACTCTACTACTCTACTCCTCTACTACTCTACTCCTCTACTCCTCTACTCCTCTACTACTCTACTCTACTCTACTCTACTACTCTACTCTACTCTACTACTCTACTACTCTATTACTCTACTACTCTACTACTCTACTCTACTACTCTACTACTCTACTATACTCCTCTACTCCTCTACTCCTCTACTCCTCTACTCCTCTACTCCTCTACTCCTCTACTCCTCTACTCCTCTACTCCTCTACTACTCTATTACTCTATTACTCTACTACTCTACTCCTCTACTACTCTACTCCTCTACTACTCTACTCCTCTACTACTCTACTCCTCTACTACTCTACTCTACTACTCTACTACTCTACTCCTCTACTCCTCTACTCCTCTACTCCTCTACTCTACTCTTCTCTACAGAGGACAGTAGTAAGAGAGACATTGATGTTTTGAACAATAAAGGAGCCCATCAGAAGTTCCGCTGAAACTTCCTTCTTATTCTCCATCCTGTCTTGATCTGTAACACTCACTGTTGACTGACAGGTTGGAGCTGCATTACAACCCTTCACTGTTGACTGACAGGTTGGAGCTGCATTACAACCCTTCACTGTTGATTGACAGGTTGGAGCTGCATTACAACCCTTCACTGTTGACTGACAGGTTGATTATTATTTGACCATGCTTGTCACTTATGAACATTTTTGAACATCTTGGCATAGTTCTGTTATAATCTCCACCCGGCACAGCCAGAAGAGGACTGGCCACCCCTCATAGCCTGGTTCCTCTCTAGGTTTCTTCCTAGGTTTTGGCCTTTCTAGGGAGTTTTTCCTAGCCACCGTGCTTCTTCACCTGCATTCTAGCTGTTTGGGGTTTTAGGCTGGGTCTCTGTACAGCACTTCGAGATATTAGCTGATGTACGAAGGGCTATATAAAATAAACTTGATTGATTGATTGATTGGAGCTGCATTACAACCCTTCACTGTTGATTGACAGGTTGGAGCTGCATTACAACCCTTCAATGTTGATTGACAGGTTGGAGCTGCATTACAACCCTTCACTGTTGATTGACAGGTTGGAGCTGCATTACAACCCTTCACTGTTGATTGACAGGTTGGAGCTGCATTACAACCCTTCACTGTTGATTGACAGGTTGGAGCTGCATTACAACCCTTCATTGTTGATTGACAGGTTGGAGCTCTATTACAACCCTTCACTGTTGATTGACAGGTTGGAGCTGCATTACAACCCTTCACTGTTGACTGACAGGTTGGAGCTGCATTACAACCCTTCGCTGTTGATTGACAGGTTGGAGCTCTATTACAACCCTTCACTGTTGATTGACAGGTTGGAGCTCTATTACAACCCTTCACTGTTGATTGACAGGTTGGAGCTGCATTACAACCCTTCACTGTTGATTGACAGGTTGGAGCTGCATTACAACCCTTCGCTGTTGATTGACAGGTTGGAGCTGCATTACAACCCTTCACTGTTGATTGACAGGTTGGAGCTGCATTACAACCCTTCACTGTTGACTGACAGGTTGGAGCTGCAATACAACCCTTCACTGTTGACTGACAGGTTGGAGCTGCATTACAACCCTTCACTGTTGATTGACAGGTTGGAGCTCTATTACAACCCTTCACTGTTGATTGACAGGTTGGAGCTGCATTACAACCCTTCACTGTTGATTGACAGGTTGGAGCTCTATTACAACCCTTCACTGTTGATTGACAGGTTGGAGCTGCATTACAACCCTTCACTGTTGATTGACAGGTTGGAGCTCTATTACAACTCTTCCCAGAGAGAAAAGCCATCAGTAACACAATTCTAACAAGCACTTAAAGAAAGGATGACTGTGGGCTCCAGTGTTTTTTCTCTCTCCATCTCTCTCTTGCGTTCGACAGGGTCTATAAAACGGGTGTGAATTCCCAGGGGTGAGGCTGAAAACTACATGCAGTCAACAGTGTCATGATCTTCTAAGAGAAAAAGACTGCACCACTGCTAGGTCTTTTTCTCTTGACTTTTAGAGTGCATAAAACACATCATGGATAAATACTCTCTCTCTCTCTCTGCCCTAGTGAAATTCTGAGGGTTTGCAAAAGTCTTGGAAACACTGTAAAAACACTATTTTTTAAAAGACAGTAAGTCTTTACAATACTGTTGTTTTTCTTGTCCTGTTATAGAAGCTGAAAGTTTCCTTACAACACTTTGAGATTCTTATTACAAAATTATTATATTTACACATCGTCGTCAGCAAATAAAGTATACACGTCGAAAGGAGGATTGGGAAAAAAAGCCCTTTGGGCTGACTAATGTGGACTGGTGTTTTTAACTAGATAAAGAAAGGCTCTTTGGGCTGACTAATGTTGACTGGTGTTTTTAACTAGATAAAGAAAGGCTCAATGGGCTGACTAATGTTGACTGGTGTTTTTAACTAGAAAAAGAAAAGCCCTTTGGGCTGACTAATGCTGACTGGTGTTTTTAACTAGAAAAAGAAAAGCCCTTTGGCCTGACTAATGTTGACTGGTGTTTTTAACTAGAAAAAGAAAAGCCCTTTGGCCTGACTAATGTTGACTGGTGTTTTTAACTAGAAAAAGAAAAGCCCTTTGGCCTGACTAATGTTGACTGGTGTTTTTAACTAGAAAAAGAAAAGCCCTTTGGCCTGACTAATGTTGACTGGTGTTTTTAACTTGAAGGGAAGGTGCTCTCTCAATGTTGTTTATGACACGCTCTCAGGGTTTTTCCCCACCAACAGCTTTCAACCAAGTGGAAGCATTTCCCACAGCATTTGGTGGAGGTAAAGACAAACTCTTATCGCCTATGTGTTATTGAATTAAAAGCGTATGTGCTCAGGGTAAGCATGTCAACTGAATGGTCCTATTTCATCGGAATAAATAATTGGTGTAAAATGGTGAAGAATGTGGGGGGGGGGGGTAGTACATTGATCGCTGTCATTGTCTGTAATTCCTATTCATTCTGACTGTAATCATTGTGAGAGACAAGTCATGTTCATCCATCCCACAGTGTGTGCTATGCCTGTCCATAATCTGCATTCAGCGGTCCTCAACACCACTTAGTTTTTTTTATGTCAAGTCATTGTCACACCATGTTAATTAAAGGAGTGTTTTCTTCAAAGAACATATTTTGCATAATTTGCCGCTGACTTGGGAGTTTAACCTGTAGCCATTTGTTGAGAGTAAGGGATATCTTAAAGGATCTCAGGGGTAAATGTGATGAAATTGCCTGAGTACTTTCAGATTGACATTCAGCTGTCACCTGTTTTTGCTTTGAAGTGGTTTAACATTCTGGGGAATAAAGTAGAGGACGAGAGATGTGATGTTAGTTCCTGGCATTTCAACGGGAATTTGTTGCGGTGACCAACGCAATTTCCCCCTCAAAAGAATATTTAAATTTATGCAGATGAGCTCATCAGAGCTGCCTGCTGAGCGGCAACATCTCGGTCTGGAATTGTGTCAATACTCGCAACGGAAACAAATACCAATCGAAATCAAAATGAATATGTTTTCCCCCTGAGGAGGTAACATGACAGGATCCTGTTAACCAGGAAACCAGCACTGTGCCGTTCTCGGTGAGATGACACACAGAAGTCACGCGTCTACAGATAAGAGACAGCGGAAAATAGAAACACCAATTCGTGGGGATCATTTGGCTATTGTGAAACACAGCCTTTTTTAGAGGCTGCTGACGCGTACGGTGATCTAACTAGATATCAATGCGTCATAATAATAAAAGGAGCAGTAGAGTAGCCTACCGTATAAGAGCCAGATGAGCTGCAAGGGATTCAAGTTTTTCTATGAGTATTCTGACCTGAAATGAAAATAGCTTGCTATTCACTCGCTATTAGTTTGAGATCGATTAAATTAAGGTGGAGGAGGTGTGTCTACAGATCGAATAAATTAAGGTGTAGCGGAGGTGTGTCTACAGATTGAATAAATTAAGGTGTAGCGGAGGTGTGTCTACAGATCAAATAAATTAAGGTGTAGCGGAGGTGTGTCTACAGATCAAATAAATTAAGGTGTAGCGGAGGTGTGTCTACAGATTGAATAAATTAAGGTGGAGGAGGTGTGTCTAACGATCAAATAAATTAAGGTGTAGCGGAGGTGTGTCTACAGATCAAATAAATTAAGGTGTAGCGAAGGTGTGTCTACAGATCAAATAAATTAAGGTGTAGCGGAGTTGTGTCTACAGATCGATTAAATTAAGGTGTAGCGGAGGTGTGTCTACAGATTGAATAAATTAAGGTGTAGCGGAGGTGTGTCTACAGATTGAATAAATTAAGGTGGAGGAAGTGTGTCTACAGATTTAATGAATTAAGGTGTAGGAAGTGTGTCTACAGATCGAATAAATTAAGGTGGAGGAAGTGTGTCTACAGATTTAATAAATTAAGGTGGAGGAAGTGTGTCTACAGATTTAATAAATTAAGGTGGAGGAAGTGTGTCTACAGATTTAATAAATTAAGGTGGAGGAAGTGTGTCTACAGATTTAATAAATTAAGGTGGAGGAAGTGTGTCTACAGATTTAATAAATTAAGGTGGAGGAAGTGTGTCTACAGATACACCGTATTCTGACTTTGACTTAATTCCCTAATAATTCCCTAATAATTCCCTATTAATTTCACCAACTGTACATGAGAAAAAAACATGAATAAGGTCCAGCGAACCTCATTTGCTTCCTCTGTAAAACGCTGTCAAGGCCATGTGGTTGTTGCTGAGGATCATTATATACAGTTGATAATATACACTGCTCAAAAAAATAAAGGGAACACTTAAACAACACAATGTAACTCCAAGTCAATCACACTTCTGTGAAATCAAACTGTCCACTTAGGAAGCACCACTGATTGACAATACATTTCACATGCTGTTGTGCAAATGGAATAGACAAAAGGTGGAAATTATAGGCAATTAGTAAGACACCCCCAAAAAAGGAATGGTTCTGCAGGTGGTGACCACACAGCACTTTTCAGTTCCTATGCTTCCTGGCTGATGTTTTGGTCACTTTTGAATGATGGCGGTGCTCTCACTCTAGTGGTAGCATGAGACGGAGTCTACAACCCACACAAGTGGCTCAGGTAGTACAGCTCATCCAGGATGGCACATCAATGCGAGCTGTGGCAAAAATGTTTGTTGTGTCTGTCAGCGTAGTGTCCAGAGCATGGAGGCGCTACCAGGAGACAGGCCAGTACATCAGGAGACGTGGAGGAGGCCGTAGGAGGGCAACAACCCAGCAGCAGGACCGCTACCTCCGCCTTTGTGCAAGGAGGTGCACTGCCAGAGACCTGCAAAATGACCTTCAGCAGGCCACAAATGTGCATGTGTCAGCATATGGTCTCACAAGAGGTCTGAGGATCTCATCTCGGTACCTAATTGCAGTCAGGCTACCTCTGGCGAGCAAATGGAGGGCTGTGCGGCCCCACAAAGAAATGCCACCCCACACCATGACTGACCCACCGCCAAACCGGTCATGCTGGAGGATGTTGCAGGCAGCAGAACGTTCTCCACGGCGTCTCCAGACTCTGTCACGTCTGTCACATGTGCTCATGTGCTCAGTGTGAACCTGCTTTCATCTGGGAAGAGCACAGGGCGCCAGTGGTGAATTTGCCAATCTTGGTGTTCTCTGGCAAATGCCAAACGTCCTGCACGGTGTTGGGCTGTAAGCACAACCCCCACCTGTGGACGTTGGGCCATCATACCACCCTCATGGAGTCTGTTTCTGACCATTTGAGCAGACACATGCACATTTGTGGCCTGCTGAAGGTCATTTTGCAGGGCTCTGGCAGTGCACCTCCTTGCACAAAGGCGGAAGTAGCGATCCTGCTGCTGGGTTGTTGCCCTCCTACGGCCTCCTCCACGTCTCCTGATGTACTGGTCTGTCTCCTGGTAGCGCCTCCATGCTCTGGACACTACGCTGACAGACACAACAAACCTTTTTGCCACAGCTCGCATTGATGTGCCATCCTGGATGAGCTGCACTACCTGAGCCACTTGTGTGGGTTGTAGACTCCGTCTCATGCTACCACTAGAGTGAAAGCACCGCCAGCATTCAACAGTGACCAAAACATCAGCCAGGAAGCATAGGAACTGAAAAGTGGTCTGTGGTCACCACCTGCAGAACCATTTCTTTTTTGGGGGTGTCTTACTAATTGCCTATAATTTCCACCTTTTGTCTATTCCATTTGCACAAGAGCATGTGAAATTTATTGCCAATCAGTGTTGCTTCCTAAGTGGACAGTTTGATTTCACAGAAGTGTGATTGACTTGGAGTTACATGGTGTTGTTTAAGTGTTCCCTTTATTTTTTTGAGCAGTGTATATATATATATATATATAGGCTAATTAAATCATTATGGAGCGGAGCGCATACCAAGCCATAACCGTTTGAACCCAATGCATGGCGCAATACTTGGCCGTGTCATCACACAGTTCCATGGTTAGAGTGCAGGCCAATTGAGGCTGTTCTGAGGGCAAAAGTGGGGAGTGCAACTCAATATTAGGAAGGTGTTCCAAATGTTTTGGGCTGCCATATCATTGCTGTTGTCCATCAATTTTACCTGAAGTACTTACCACTGCTGCAGATTGTAGTACACTGAGGCATTTTTCTTGTGTCTCTTGAGATTCTCTTGACAAACTGTTTCTATACTTCTCAGGGTGGTTCTTCTCAGGGTGGTTCTTCTCAGGGTGGTTCTTCTCAGGGTGGTTCTTCTCAGGGTGGTTTCTTCTCAGGGTGGTTCTTCTCAGGGTGGTTCTTCTCAGGGTGGTTTCTTCTCAGGGTGGTTCTTCTCAGGGTGGTTCTTCTCAGGTTGGTTCTTCTCAAGGTGGTTCTCCTCAGGGTGGTTCTTCTCAGGGTGATTCTCCTCAGGGTGATTTCTCCTCAGGGTGATTCTCCTCAGGGTGGTTCTCCTCAGGGTGATTTCTCCTCAGGGTGATTTCTCCTCAGGGTGGTTTCTCCTCAGGGCGGTTCTCCTCAGGGTGGGTCTCCTCAGGGTGGTTCTCCTCAGGGTGATTTCTCCTCAGGGTGATTTCTCCTCAGGGTGATTTCTTCTCAGGGTGATTTCTCCTCAGGGTGGTTCTTCTCAGGGTGGTTCTTCTCAGGGTGGTTCTCAGGGTGGTTCTTCTCAAGGTGGTTCTCCTCAGGGTGTTGCAGAGGTAGAGGAACATTGATTCAGCTGGCCTTAAATTCAGGCACACTAGTGCTACTACATCAACAAATGTCCTTGTACCATACATACATTGGAGTCTTGTTTAAAGTAACTGACCATTGTTTCAAGATTTATATGGAATATAACCTATAATTACTTACAGTACAATATGAGTGAAATAGTTTTCCTTCAAAAAAATAAGGTAATTAGGTATGCTAAAAAGCAGCTTTTCTGTGTTGGAATGATGTGGGCGTATCCCAACAACAGAATGTTGTGGGTGTATACTCATTACAAATATTCACGCAAGTAGACTGCTGATTGGCCAGCTTATCCTCCTCAGGGAGATGACATCATGTTCTATGAGAAAATAGCAAGCATTTTTTAAACGTTCTGTTTGAAATACAACTTTAAGCTTTAAGTGTTTTTTTCTCCAATTTATGCTTTTGCCACAAATTCGTGTATAGGAGGAGTCAACAACATTATTTGGAGTTAACAGAATATGAACTTTTTAAAGTGAGATTTTCATTTGGCAGTTACTTTAATGCTTGAGCAGCATAGAAGCAGCATAGACTTGGCTGATTTGCTGTGTAATGAGGTACACTAGCTGAGGTCGACACACCTTGAATAAACTAAACCACTTCACATGGTCTGATTTAATTTATGTGCTGTTAAAGATAATTAGTTGGTGTTAAAGATAATTAGTTGCTGTTAAAGATAATTAGTTGGTGTTAAAAAGAAAGGTGACTGTGGTAAGAGTCATGATCGCATAATGAGTATGATAATATCAAGTTAACTAGAGTGGGGTCGCGACCGCTATTGTAAATAGTCACGGCTCGTTTTGGTGTGTTTGTGGGGTTGCAGCCTTTTCTGACAGTTGATTAAGCAAGATAAATCATGTCGGCCCTTGAACCACACCTTGGAGAGATAATTATGATCCTCAGGCAGAATAAAGCTTGATAGCTTTAGAGGCACCATTTGTCAAAAAATAATTACATTCTGTGTTCCGCTGTAACACGTGTGTATACAAATTTAATACAATACACAAGTACAGTAGCTCATATTCACTTGAAAGCTCAGCTTTTTTTTGCACATAAACCGACAATAAAATTACAAATACATTTGTAAAAAAACGGCTTGATTTTTCAGCAACCTCAAATGGTTTTATGAAAAGGGACATTCCCTGGTTTACCAGAGCAGAGTCGCATCTAAACGTTCATAAGACACTTCACGTTGTATTTCCAAGCGGATGTTTTTCATACACTACAGTAAGTGAAGACGAAAGCAAAATCACTTAACAAAAGCAGACAGGACTCAATACCTTAACAGCAGCAATTCGTTCAACAGCCTCACAAAATTGGAGCTTGAATTGTGTAAAACACGGACATCTAAATTGAACAGTACAGCATGAAAACACATAATAGCATGAAAGCAATGATTTTCTTCCCCTTCTGCTCACAGCAGTCAGAACCATGGACATATATGTTTTTCTTTACTTTTAACAACAAACCACAGAATAAAAAAAGACAGTTAATGTCTGATGGTTTTTGGTTATACAGTACAATGTCTGGAACCTTCCTGGGTGAACATAAATTACCCTTCAGTCATTCATCTGTGACCTCATCACACGGCACCCAGATGAGAGCAAGGCCCAGACCCTGACCTTTCAGTCCCCAGAGTCCTGCTGGTTTGGACGGACACACTCCAACCCCCCACACTCCTGGCTGATGATCCCAGATCTGATCTCAGAGCTGTGGATAAGGCTGTTCGACAGGGACTTGGGCCTGAGGTCGCAAGCCATGTATGACGGCTCCTCCAATTCCGTATGGGGCGGTGAACATTGGCCGTCTGGGGGTCCATAGGCACTGCTGTCTGAGCCCCCCTCCCCGTCCCTCCCCACCTCCTCCCTAGGCCCTTTGGTGTGGGAGTCCAGGGGTGTGTTCCCTTTGGTGGGGCTGCTGGACGCAGAGGAGCACTCCTGCAACTGGGGACTGCGGGCACGCTGCGACTTGAAGTAGGGTTTGATGTTGGCCACTAGGATGGTGCTGTCCCGCTGCTCCTTGCCGAACGTGCTGAGGGTTTTTCTGGCTGCGCTGCGGTTGAGGCTGCCATAAATCTCTGTCTCCACCATGGCCTCCATTCCCACTGGGATGAAAAGGTCGGTGCGATTATCGCTGCTGTCTGCTTGGCCTCCTACCCGTAACTTTGGCATCCAGCATCTGTCAGAATGGCCCAGCGCACGACATTCATCTGTGCAGTGAACAGATCTGCCTTGTCCTAAGGAAAGAGTTAAAAAAGTTGCTATTAAATTACAACCACTTTACAAAGGGATGGGTGCATTTGAGGTATTATCAAATATTCAAGTTAAATAATAAAATGTAATTCAGAGCCAGCTCAATCTCAGCACTAGAGACCTATATGTCCGCCCAAACCAACTCAAATAAAAACTATAGAAGAATGAATAAATGATTTCTAGGGAATTAGTACAACCACTCCAATTTCCAGTCTGTCAGGACTACGATCAAGAGAAAATGTGAATTCAAAATGCATATTAAATCAAAAGAAACAGTTCGATTTGGCAAAACTGCAACATGGATCCCACACATTACAATCCCTGTGCTTTTGAAGGCATATCCAGCAAGGCAGACTAACCACAGATTACAGTCAATCTAGCTAGCGCATAAAAAAATTCTGAGAACCATCCTAGCTAGCACATAGTGTTCTGAGAACCATCCCAGCTAGCACATAGTGTTCTGAGAACCATCCTAGCTAGCACATAGTGTTCTGAGAACCATCCTAGCTAGCACATAGTGTTCTGAGAACCATCCTAGCTAGCACATAGTGTTCTGAGAACCATCCTAGCTAGCACATAGTGTTCTGAGAACCATCCCAGCTAGCACATAGTGTTCTGAGACCCATCCTAGCTAGCACATAGTGTTCTGAGAACCATCCTAGCTAGCACATAGTGTTCTGAGAACCATCCTAGCTAGCACGTAGTGTTCTAAAAACCATCCTAGCTAGCACATAGTGTTCTAAAAACCATCCTAGCTAGCACATAGTGTTCTGAGAACCATCCTAGCTAGCACGTAGTGTTCTAAAAACCATCCTAGCTAGCACATAGTGTTCTGAGAACCATCCTAGCTAGCACATAGTGTTCTGAGAACCATCCTAGCTAGCACGTAGTGTTCTAAAAACCATCCTAGCTAGCACATAGTGTTCTAAAAACCATCCTAGCTAGCACATAGTGTTCTGAGAACCATCCTAGCTAGCACGTAGTGTTCTAAAAACCATCCTAGCTAGCACATAGTGTTCTGAGAACCATCCTAGCTAGCACATAGTGTTCTGAGAACCATCCTAGCTAGCACATAGTGTTCTGAGAACCATCCTAGCTAGCACATAGTGTTCTGACAAGCATCCCAGCTAGCGCATCACGTTCTGAGAACCATATGTTTCTTAGAGCTTGGTGAGAGCGTGGTTGTACTATGGTTATTTAGCAAACAACCTTCCCGCAACTTTCTGGGAATGTTGCAGGATAGTTGCTTGGCTTTGGAATAATCTCAGCACATTTAAGGAACTTGACAAAAAAACTTTTATTCTTGGTATTTCATTTCTTTAACAGAACATTTTCCTAAAACTTCAAACATGGTTAGATTTCATTTAAATGTTGGCAATGTTCTAGGAATGTTCTCTAACTGGTTTGACATTGGGAATGTTATCAAATAGTTCAGAGAATGTTAAGAAACAACAATCTTCTGTGGGAATTTCCGTACTTCAGCATAACGTTTCCTTCAGGTGTCCTCATGGTTCTATTCATGGTTATTTAAAAACATATACATTCCATTCTCAGCATCAACAAAACTCTCTCTAACCTCTATCTTGTTAAGTGTGTTTAGGTGTGTTGGCCTCGCCCACTAATTGGTCACACCGGATCTTAATGAGTGTTTGTTTCTTTGAAATGAGGTCTGTTAGAATAGACTAAAATGAACAGCTTTGTAAGGTTAAAAAACATGTCATCCTAGCTCCATCCAGGTGGCACAGTGAACTAATTCCATGGACAGGGAACCCAAGATTATAGGTTTGAATCTCACAGATGTTTTTGGATGATTAATGCCTAAGGAAATGAATTTCCATCTGTGCTTGGAGCTCAAAAGAGTTAACCCCAAAAATAATCTAGCATTGTTATTAAAAGTCTTCATTCTGTGAATGTTTTAAGAAAGTTATAAAAAAAACTCCAAATGGCCTCCTGATTGGTGCAGCGGTCTAAGGCACTGCATTGCAGTGCTGAGGCGCCACTACAACCTTGGGTTTGATCCAAGGCTGTGTCACAGCTGGACGTGACCGAGAGCCCCATAGGGGGACGCACAATTGGCCCAACATTAGGGGAGGGTTTGGCTCATTGTGCTCTAGTGACTCCTTGTGGCAGGCCGGAGGCATGCAAGCTGACCTCCGGTTGACAGTTGGATGGTGTTTCCTCCAACAAATTGGTGCGACTGGCTTCTGAGTAAAGCGAGCAGTGTGTTAAGAAACAGTGCGGCTTGGCATGTCATGTTTTGGAGGACGCATGACTCTCAACCTTCGCCTCTCCCAAGTCCGTTGGGGAGTTGCAGTGATGAGACAAGATCGTAACTAGCAATTGGATATCATGAAAAAGGGTGAGTAAAACTTCAAACCTCAAAACAACCAATATTTCTAATCTCAAGAGTATTAATAAAACTTTCAACGGACCAGAGTAAAACGTTCTCAGAACCTCCCTGCAACCTAAAATAAACGTTCCCAGAACAGGCAAGTTTCACTTCCGTTCACAGAATGTAAAAAAAAAAAGTACAGTTTTACTGGTCAGGAAATATATGGCTTCGTTACCAGAACCAATAGGAAACTAAAAACTTCTAAGGAACCAAATATGCTGCCTGGGAAGTGCATTTGTTTTTGTCTGTTTTTCATCTCCAGTCAGAGGAAAACCCCCAGCAGTTTTACATATCTATACATACAGTGCATTCGGAAAGTATTCAGACCCCTTGACTTTTTAAAAACATTTTGTTACGCTATAGCCTTATTCTAAAATGGATGAAATAAATAAATATCCTCATCAATCTACACACAATACCCCATAATGACAAAGAAAAAATGTTTTTTAGAAATATTGGCAAATTTATAAAATAAAAAAAACTGAAATACCCTATTTACATAAGTATTCAGAACCTTTGCTATGAGACTCGAAATTCAGCTCAGGTGCATCCTGTTTCCATGAAATCATCGTTGAGATGTTTCTACAACTTGATTGGAGTCCACCTGTGGTCAATTCAACTGATTGGACGTGATTTGGAAAGGCACACACCTGTTATATAAGGTCCCCCAGTTGACAGTGCATGTCAGAGCAAAAACCAAGCCATGAGGTCGAATTGTCCGTAGAGCTCTGGGACAGGATTGTGTCGAGGCATAGATCTGGGGAAGGGTACCAAAACATTTCCGCAGCATTGAAGGTCCCCAAAAACACAGTGGCCTCCATCATTCTTAAATGGAAGAAATTTGGAAGCACCAAGACTCTTCCTAGAGCTGGCTGCCCAGCCAAACTGAGCAAATGGGGAAGAAGGATCTTAGTCTGGGAGGTGACCAAGAACCCGATGGTCACTCTGACATAGCTCTAGAGTTCCTCTGTGAAGATGGGAGAACCATCCAGGAGGACAATCATCTATGCAGCACTCCACCAATCAGGCCTTTATGGTAGAGTGACCAGACGGAAGCCAGCGGCAGGGACTGGGAGACTAGTCAGGATCGAGGAAAAGATGAATGGAGCAAAGTACAGAGAGATCCTTGATGAAAACCTGCTCCAGAGGGCTCAGGACCTCAGACTGGGGCGAAGGTTCACCTTCCAACAGGACAACGACACTAAGCACACATTAAAGACAATGCAGGAATGGCTTCAGGACAAGTCTCTGAATGTCCTTGAGTGGCCCAGCCAGAGCCCGGACTTGAACCCAATCGAACATCTCTGGAGAGACCTGAAAAAAAAATCTGACACAGCTTGAGAGAATCTCCAGAGAAAAATGGGAGAAACTCCCAAAATACAAGTGCCAAGCTTGTAGCGTCATACCCATAAAGACTAGAGGCTGTAAAGCTTCAACAAAGTACTGAGTAAAGGGTCGGAAAACTTATGTAAATTTTAAAAAATACATAAATTAGCAAAACATTCTAAAAACTGTTTTTGCTTTGTCATTATGGGGTATTGTGATGTCATTATGGGGTATTGTGATGTCATTATGGGGTATTGTGATGTCATTATGGGGTATTGTGTGCAGATTGATGAGGGAAAACAACTATTTAATACATTTTTTAATAAGGCTGTAACGTAACAAAATTTGGAAAAAGTAAAGAGGTCTGAATACCTTCCAAAGGCACTGTATAACAACCACAACATAGGCAGTACGACCAGGAAAGAGACTAATTTAAATGTATTTTTAAAGGTAGCTATCCCCACTGTAAAGAAACTAGCCGTTGACAATGAAGTAGAGAGAGAGGTCTGTATATTGAAAAGGTTCATGGAAGCATTTGCACAGTTGATATTTTGGACTACAGTTTTTATGACTGTGGTAACTAAAAATCCAGTGTTACATTGCCTTCTCACTATGTGCGTTGAATTCAAATGAGTTCAGACAATTAAGAATTGATATATGGGTTGAGCACCTGTTGAGAGAGGTGCCAACAAGGCATTTTATGTTTATTTTGCAATGCATATGGAAAGTGGTTAAATATAGGAAACTATCATACATTGACTCACAGTGATAGTTTATTTTCACAGCTTACAGGCAAAGACTCATTTAGCCCAAAACAATAGTTCTTCGTTATCAAAGTTAGTGTGTTTGTGTTAAACGAGTTGCACACCCCGTGCCAAGATACATCTCTCAGTGGTGGATGGTCTGCGGATTTGCCATGTCTCACACAACACAGACCAACCACACGTTAGGAACTTCCCTTTGTACATACAGATGTAGGATCTTCATTTGACCAGTTTCTCACAGCAGGAAAAGAATCCTGCAGTAACAGGAAATGTTCATTATTATGTGGATTATAATTAATGGACATTTTTTTAGGGGTTGATACATTTTTCGTTAGTGCAAATTAAGTCTGAAATTGTGGAAATTCAAAACTTTAGAAGCATTTTTATAACTCAAATACACGTTAGCATTTCCTGTGACGCAGGATTTATTTTAGCGACAACAGAGTGGTCAAATTAAGAGAGAACAGCTGTACTGTAGCTATTTCTAAAGACATTGTGGGGGATCTTACAAAACATAGCCAGAGTAGACATCTGGCTGTGTCTTGCCATGTACCTGCCAGAGTCAGTGTAATTAAAATCTCTTAAAGTACCATAGAGTTCCAAGACTAATCATCTTTAATGGGTCTACAATTGCAGGCGTGTGCCTTGTGGACGCTTGTTAAAAGCCAGGGACACAAAGAAGCCATTTAAAAGGGATCACACGGGTGGTATTACGGCTAAGCTGGGGGGGGGGGGGGTTCAAAGACAAAGAACCTGCCTGGTCGTGGTAAATAGAAAAAGCCTAGTAACAGAGACGCCCGGTACGTACGCAGCTAGAGGCTCCTGGAGACATTTCGAGGGGGACAGCTATTGGTGCATTCAAAGCTGAGAGGAGTCTATGATAAAGGTGAAAATACAACGAAACACAACACTCAATCTATCCTATTGTTAGGGCTTGTGGTGACTTTGTACTAAGTCTAAACTATTATTCCAGGCCATATGATCCTGTCCAGGTAAAGAACACATCCACCTACACCTCACTACGTGGGCAATTTGGGCCTATAGAGCAAATACATCATACCACAAACCGCTTGCCCCAGAGGATCAACTGTCTGCAAACTGCATGTCAATTCAATATAAAACTGACCAACCCTTACAGTAACCATTGTAACAATTAGTTTAGATTTAAAACAACATTTTGTCCAACCAAAGACACAACTCTGAGTACATCAGAAAAAAATCCATAACACAAGCTATTCATATTAAATGAATTGCCCCTGTTCTTTGCACTTATCTTATCTCACAAAATGCAGGTCTAAAAAATGTATTGACATTACAGTCAAGTAAGCATCTGTGCTGTGTGTCAATTCCGTTTGAATATATGAAACATTTCTTTCAATATCTTTCCATTTGATTGGTCTTTGGACAGGGTCTGGAGAATAACATTCAGAAATATGTGCTCCAGAAAGGTGGGATTGAATTTACACATCCCACAGAGTCTGGCCCTGCCGTTTCCCCTGACAACACACACACACACACACACACACACACACACACACACACACACACACACACACACACACACACACACACACACACACACACACACACACACACACACACACACACACACACACACACACACACACACACACACACACACACAGTCCCACACATCCCCCTGGCAACCATTTTTGTCCTCCAGAACATACCACAAACACACAGCTCATAGCAATGGAGTGGAAAGCAGCCCACCTGATGACAACAGTACTGTCCAGGGACATGATGACAACAGTACTGTCCAGGGACATGATGACAACAGTACTGTCCACCTGATGACAACAGTACTGTCCAGGGACATGATGACAACAGTACTGTCCACCTGATGACAACAGTACTGTCCAGGGACATGATGACAACAGTACTGTCCACCTGATGACAACAGTACTGTCCACCTGATGACAACAGTAATGTCCAGGGACATGATGACAACAGTACTGTCCAGGGACATGATGACAACAGTACTGTCCAGGGACATGATGACAACAGTACTGTCCAGGGACATGATGACAACAGTACTGTCCACCTGATGACAACAGTACTGTCCAGGGACATGATGACAACAGTACTGTCCAGGGACATGATGACAACAGTACTGTCCAGGGACATGATGACAATAGTACTGTCCACCTGATGACAACAGTACTGTCCAGGGACATGATGACAACAGTACTGTCCAGGGACATGATGACAACAGTATTGTCCAGGGACATGATGACAACAGTATTGTCCAGGGACATGATGACAACAGTACTGTCCACCTGATGACAACAGTACTGTCCAGGGACATGATGACAACAGTACTGTCCACCTGATGACAACAGTACTGTCCAGGGACATGATGACAACAGTACTGTCCACCTGATGACAACAGTACTGTCCACCTGATGACAACAGTAATGTCCAGGGACATGATGACAACAGTACTGTCCAGGGACATGATGACAACAGTACTGTCCAGGGACATGATGACAACAGTACTGTCCAGGGACATGATGACAACAGTACTGTCCACCTGATGACAACAGTACTGTCCAGGGACATGATGACAACAGTACTGTCCAGGGACATGATGACAACAGTACTGTCCAGGGACATGATGACAACAGTACTGTCCACCTGATGACAACAGTACTGTCCAGGGACATGATGACAACAGTACTGTCCAGGGACATGATGACAACAGTACTGTCCACCTGATGACAACAGTACTGTCCAGGGACATGATGACAACAGTATTGTCCAGGGACATGATGACAACAGTACTGTCCACCTGATGACAACAGTACTGTCCACCTGATGACAACAGTACTGTCCAGGGACAGAATGACCACAGTACTGTCCAGGGACATGATGACAACAGTATTGTCCAGGGACATGATGACAACAGTACTGTCCAGAGACATGATGACAACAGTACTGTCCAGAGACATGATGACAACAGTACTGTCCAGTGACAAGATGACAACAGTACTGTCCAGAGACATGATGACAACAGTACTGTCCAGGGACATGATGACAACAGTATTGTCCAGGGACATGATGACAACAGTACTGTCCAGAGACATGATGACAACAGTACTGTCCAGAGACATGATGACAACAGTACTGTCCAGAGACATGATGACAACAGTATTGTCCAGGGACATGATGACAACAGTACTGTCCAGAGACATGATGACAACAGTACTGTCCAGAGACATGATGACAACAGTACTGTCCAGAGACATGATGACAACAGTACTGTCCAGGGACATGATGACAACAGTATTGTCCAGGGACATGATGACAACAGTACTGTCCAGGGACATGATGACAACAGTATTGTCCAGGGACATGATGACAACAGTACTGTCCAGAGACATGATGACAACAGTATTGTCCAGAGACATGATGACAACAGTACTGTCCAGAGACATGATGACAACAGTACTGTCCAGAGACATGATGACAACAGTACTGTCCAGGGACATGATGACAACAGTACTGTCCAGAGACATGATGACAACAGTACTGTCCAGGGACATGATGACAACAGTATTGTCCAGGGACATGATGACAACAGTACTGTCCAGAGACATGATGACAACAGTATTGTCCAGAGACATGATGACAACAGTACTGTCCAGAGACATGATGACAACAGTACTGTCCAGAGACATGATGACAACAGTACTGTCCAGAGACATGATGACAACAGTACTGTCCAGGGACATGATGACAACAGTATTGTCCAGGGACATGATGACAACAGTACTGTCCAGGGACATGATGACAACAGTATTGTCCAGGGACATGATGACAACAGTACTGTCCAGAGACATGATGACAACAGTACTGTCCAGAGACATGATGACAACAGTACTGTCCACCTGATGACAACATTACTGTCCAGGGACAAGATGACAACAGTACTGTCCAGAGACATAATGACAACAGTACTGTCCAGGGACATGATGACAACAGTACTGTCCACCTGATGACAACAGTACTGTCCAGGGACAAGATGACAACAGTACTGTCCAGGGACATGATGACAACAGTACTGTCCACATGATGACAACAGTACTGTTCAGGGACAAGATGACAACAGTACTGTCCAGAGACATAATGACAACAGTACTGTCCAGGGACATGATGACAACAGTACTGTCCAGGGACATGATGACAACAGTACTGTCCAGGGACATGATGACAACAGTACTGTCCAGGGACATGATGACAACAGTACTGTCCAGGGACATGATGACAACAGTACTGTCCAGGGACATGATGACAACAGTACTGTCCAGGGACATGATGACAACAGTATTGTCGACATGATGATAACAGTATTGTCCAGGGACATGATGGCAACAGTACTGTCCACCTGATGACAACAGACCTGTCCACCTGATGACAACAGCACTGTCCAGGGACATGATGACAACAGTACTGTCCACATGATGACAACAGCACTGTCCAGGGACATGATGACAACAGACCTGTCCACCTGATGACAACAGCACTGTCCAGGGACATGATGACAACAGACCTGTCCACCTGATGACAACAGCACTGTCCAGGGACATGATGACAACAGTACTGTCCACCTGATGGCAACAGTACTGTCCACCTGATGACAACAGTACTGTCCACCTGATGACAACAGTACTGTCCACCTGATGACAACAGTACTGTAAACATGATGGCAACAGTACTGTCCAGGGACATGATGACAACAGTACTGTCCAGAGACATGATGACAACAGTACTGTCCAGAGACATGATGACAACAGTACTGTCCACCTGATGACAACAGTACTGTCCATCTGATGACCAAAATACTGTCCAGGGACATGATGACAACAGTACTGTCCACATGATGACAACAGTATTGTCCAGGGACATGATGACAACATTACTGTCCACATGATGACAACAGTACTGTCCACATGATGACAACAGTACTGTCCACATGATGACAACAGTACTGTCCACATGATGACATCAGTACTGTCCACATGATGACAACAGTACTGTCCACATGATGACAACAGTACTGTCCACATGATGACAACATTACTGTCCAGGGACATGATGACAACAGTATTGTCCAGGGACATGATGACAACAGTACTGTCCACCTGATGACAACAGTACTGTCCAGGGACCTGATGACAACAGTACTGTCAACCTGATGACAACAGTACTGTCCACCTGATGACAACAGTACTGTCCACCTGATGACAACAGTACTGTAAACCTGATGACAACAGTACTGTCCAGGGACATGATGACAACACTACTGTCCAGAGACATGATGGCAACAGTACTGTCCACCTGATGACCACAGTACTGTCCATCTGATGACCAAAATACTGTCCAGGGACATGATGACAACAGTACTGTCCACATGATGACAACAGTATTGTCCAGGGACATGATGACCACAGTACTGTCCAGGGACATAATGACAACATTACTGTCCAGGGACATGATGACAATAGTACTGTCCAGGGACATGATGACAAAAGTACTGTCCACCTGATGACAACAGTACTGTCCACCTGATGGCAACAGTACTGTCCAGGGACCTGATGACAACAGTACTGTCAACCTGTTGACAACAGTACTGTCCACCTGATGACAACAGTACTGTCCACCTGATGACAACAGTACTGTCCAGAGACCTGATGACAACAGTACTGTCCAGGGACCTGATGACAACAGTACTGTCAACCCGATGACAACAGTACTGTCCAGAGACCTGATGACAACAGTACTGTCCAGGGACATGATGACAACAGTACTGTCCAACTGATGATAACTGTACTGTCCAGGGACCTGATGACAACAGTACTGTCCACCTGATGACAACAGTACTGTCCAGGGACCTGATGACAACAGTACTGTCCACCTGATGACAACAGTACTGTCCAGGGACCTGATGACAACAGTACTGTCCAGGGACAAGATGACAACAGTACTGTCCAGTGACAAGATGACAACAGTACTGTCCACCTGATGACAACAGTACTGTCCAGGGACTTGATGACAACAGTACTGTCCACCTGATGACAACAGTACTGTCCAGGGACCTGATGACAACAGTACTGTCCACCTGATGACAACAGTACTGTCCAGGGACATAATGACAACAGTACTGTCCAGGGACATGATGACAACAGTACTGTCCAGGGACATGATGACAACAGTACTGTCCACCTGATGACAACAGTACTGTCCAGGGACCTGATGACAACAGTACTGTCCAGTGACAAGATGACAACAGTACTGTCCACCTGATGACAACAGTACTGTCCAGGGACCTGATGACAACAGTACTGTCCAGTGACAAGATGACAACAGTACTGTCCAGGGACAAGATGACAACAGTACTGTCCACCTTATGACAACAGTACTGTCCACCTGATGACAACAGTACTGTCCACCTGATGACAACAGTACTGTCCAGGGACATGATGACAACAGTACTGTCCACCTGATGACAACAGTACTGTCCACCTGATAACAACAGTACTGTCCACCTGATGACAACAGTCCTGTCCAGGGACATGATGACAACAGTACTGTCCACCTGATGACAACAGTACTGTCCACCTGATGACAACGGTCCTGTCCAGGTACATGATGACAACAGTACTGTAAACCTGATGACAACAGTACTGTCCAGGGACAAGATGACAACAGTACGGTCCACCTGATGGCACAGTACTGTCCACCTGATGACAACAGTACTGTCCAGGGACAAGATGACAACAGTACTGTCCACTTGATGACAACAGTACTGTCCAGGGACATGATGACCACAGTACTGTCCAACTGATGACAACAGTACTGTCCAGGGACATGATGACCACAGTACTGTCCAACTGATGACAACAGTACTGTCCAGGGACATGATGACAACAGTACTGTCCAGGGACAAGATGACAACAGTACTGTCCAGGGACATGATGACAACAGTACTGTCCAGGGACAAGATGACAACAGTACTGTCCAGGGACATGATGACAACAGTATTGTCCAGGGACATGATGACAACAGTACTGTCCACCTGATGACAACAGTACTGTCCACCTGATGACAACAGTACTGTCCAGGGACATGATGACCACAGTACTGTCCACCTGATGACAACAGTACTGTCCAGGGACAAGATGACAACAGTACTGTCCAGGGACATGATGACCACAGTACTGTCCACCTGCTGACTACAATACTGTCCACATGATGACTACAGTACTGTCCAGGGACATGATGACAACAGTACTGTCCACCTGCTGACTACAGTACTGTCCAGGGACATGATGACAACAGTACTGTCCACCTGATGACTACAGTACTGTCCAGAGACATGATGACAACAGTTCTGTCCACATGATGACAACAGTACTGTCCAACTGATGACAACAGTACTGTCCACCTGATGACTACAGTACTGTCCAGGGACATGATGACAACAGTTCTGTCCACATGATGACAACAGTACTGTCCAACTGATGACAACAGTACTGTCCACCTGATGACATCAGTACTGTCCACCTGATGACAACAGTATTGTCCACCTGATGACAACAGTACTGTCCACCTGATGACAACAGTACTGTCCAGGGACAAGATGACAACAGTACTGTCCACCTGATGACAACAGTACTGTCCACCTGATGACAACAGTACTGTCCAGGGACAAGATGACAACAGTTCTGTCCACCAGAGGACAACAGTACTGTCCACCTGATGACAACAGTACTGTCCAGGGACATGATGACAACAGTACTGTCCACCTGATGACAACAGTACTGTCCACCTGATGACAACAGTACTGTCCAGGGACATGATGACAACAGTACTGTCCAGGGACAAGATGACAACAGTACTGTCCAGGAACATGATGACAACAGTACTGTCCAGGGACAAGATGACAACAGTACTGTCCAGGGACCTGATGACAACAGTACTGTCCACCTGAGGACAACAGTACTGTCCAGGGACAAGATGACAATAGCACTGTCCAGGGACATGATGACCACAGTACTGTCCACCTGATGACAACAGTACTGTCCAGGGACATGATGACAACAGTACTGTCCACATGATGATAACAGCATTGTCCAGGGACATGATGGCAACAGTACTGTCCACCTGATGACAACAGACCTGTCCACCTGATGACAACAGTACTGTCCACCTGATGACAACAGTACTGTAAACCTGATGACAACAGTACTGTCCAGGGACATGATGACAACACTACTGTCCAGAGACATGATGGCAACAGTACTGTCCACCTGATGACCACAGTACTGTCCATCTGATGACCAAAATACTGTCCAGGGACATGATGACAACAGTACTGTCCACATGATGACAACAGTATTGTCCAGGGACATGATGACCACAGTACTGTCCAGGGACATAATGACAACATTACTGTCCAGGGACATGATGACAATAGTACTGTCCAGGGACATGATGACAAAAGTACTGTCCACCTGATGACAACAGTACTGTCCACCTGATGGCAACAGTACTGTCCAGGGACCTGATGACAACAGTACTGTCAACCTGATGACAACAGTACTGTCCACCTGATGACAACAGTACTGTCCACCTGATGACAACAGTACTGTCCAGAGACCTGATGACAACAGTACTGTCCAGGGACCTGATGACAACAGTACTGTCAACCCGATGACCACAGTACTGTCCAGAGACCTGATGACAACAGTACTGTCCAGGGACATGATGACAACAGTACTGTCCAACTGATGATAACTGTACTGTCCAGGGACCTGATGACAACAGTACTGTCCACCTGATGACAACAGTACTGTCCAGGGACCTGATGACAACAGTACTGTCCACCTGATGACAACAGTACTGTCCAGGGACCTGATGACAACAGTACTGTCCAGGGACAAGATGACAACAGTACTGTCCAGTGACAAGATGACAACAGTACTGTCCACCTGATGACAACAGTACTGTCCAGGGACCTGATGACAACAGTACTGTCCACCTGATGACAACAGTACTGTCCAGGGACATAATGACAACAGTACTGTCCAGGGACATGATGACAACAGTACTGTCCAGGGACATGATGACAACAGTACTGTCCACCTGATGACAACAGTACTGTCCACCTGATGACAACAGTACTGTCCAGGGACATGATGACCACAGTACTGTCCACCTGATGACAACAGTACTGTCCAGGGACAAGATGACAACAGTACTGTCCAGGGACATGATGACCACAGTACTGTCCACCTGCTGACTACAATACTGTCCACATGATGACTACAGTACTGTCCAGGGACATGATGACAACAGTACTGTCCACCTGCTGACTACAGTACTGTCCAGGGACATGATGACAACAGTACTGTCCACCTGATGACTACAGTACTGTCCAGGGACATGATGACAACAGTTCTGTCCACATGATGACAACAGTACTGTCCAACTGATGACAACAGTACTGTCCACCTGATGACTACAGTACTGTCCAGGGACATGATGACAACAGTTCTGTCCACATGATGACAACAGTACTGTCCAACTGATGACAACAGTACTGTCCACCTGATGACAACAGTATTGTCCACCTGATGACAACAGTAATGTCCACCTGATGACAACAGTACTGTCCAGGGACAAGATGACAACAGTACTGTCCACCTGATGACAACAGTACTGTCCACCTGATGACAACAGTACTGTCCAGGGACAAGATGACAACAGTTCTGTCCACCAGAGGACAACAGTACTGTCCACCTGATGACAACAGTACTGTCCAGGGACATGATGACAACAGTACTGTCCACCTGATGACAACAGTACTGTCCACCTGATGACAACAGTACTGTCCAGGGACATGATGACAACAGTACTGTCCAGGGACAAGATGACAACAGTACTGTCCAGGAACATGATGACAACAGTACTGTCCAGGGACAAGATGACAACAGTACTGTCCAGGGACCTGATGACAACAGTACTGTCCACCTGAGGACAACAGTACTGTCCAGGGACAAGATGACAATAGCACTGTCCAGGGACATGATGACCACAGTACTGTCCACCTGATGACAACAGTACTGTCCAGGGACATGATGACAACAGTACTGTCCACATGATGATAACAGTATTGTCCAGGGACATGATGGCAACAGTACTGTCCACCTGATGACAACAGACCTGTCCACCTGATGACAACAGTACTGTCCACCTGATGACAACAGTACTGTAAACCTGATGACAACAGTACTGTCCAGGGACATGATGACAACACTACTGTCCAGAGACATGATGGCAACAGTACTGTCCACCTGATGACCACAGTACTGTCCATCTGATGACCAAAATACTGTCCAGGGACATGATGACAACAGTACTGTCCACATGATGACAACAGTATTGTCCAGGGACATGATGACCACAGTACTGTCCAGGGACATAATGACAACATTACTGTCCAGGGACATGATGAATATAGTACTGTCCAGGGGCATGATGACAAAAGTACTGTCCACCTGATGACAACAGTACTGTCCACCTGATGGCAACAGTACTGTCCAGGGACCTGATGACAACAGTACTGTCAACCTGATGACAACAGTACTGTCCACCTGATGACAACAGTACTGTCCAGAGACCTGATGACAACAGTACTGTCCAGGGACCTGATGACAACAGTACTGTCAACCCGATGACAACAGTACTGTCCAGAGACCTGATGACAACAGTACTGTCCAGGGACATGATGACAACAGTACTGTCCAACTGATGATAACTGTACTGTCCAGGGACCTGATGACAACAGTACTGTCCACCTGATGACAACAGTACTGTCCAGGGACCTGATGACAACAGTACTGTCCACCTGATGACAACAGTACTGTCCAGGGACCTGATGACAACAGTACTGTCCAGGGACAAGATGACAACAGTACTGTCCAGTGACAAGATGACAACAGTACTGTCCACCTGATGACAACAGTACTGTCCAGGGACCTGATGACAACAGTACTGTCCACCTGATGACAACAGTACTGTCCAGGGACCTGATGACAACAGTACTGTCCACCTGATGACAACAGTACTGTCCAGGGACATAATGACAACAGTACTGTCCAGGGACATGATGACAACAGTACTGTCCAGGGACATGATGACAACAGTACTGTCCACCTGATGACAACAGTACTGTCCAGGGACCTGATGACAACAGTACTGTCCACCTGATGACAACAGTACTGTCCAGGGACCTGATGACAACAGTACTGTCCACCTGATGACAACAGTACTGTCCAGGGACATAATGACAACAGTACTGTCCAGGGACATGATGACAACAGTACTGTCCAGAGACATGATGGCAACAGTACTGTCCACCTGATGACAACAGTACTGTCCACCTGATGACAACAGTACTGTCCAGGGACATAATGACAACAGTACTGTCCAGGGACATGATGACAACAGTACTGTCCAGAGACATGATGGCAACAGTACTGTCCACCTGATGACCACAGTACTGTCCATCTGATGACCAAAATACTGTCCAGGGACATGATGACAACAGTACTGTCCACATGATGACAACAGTATTGTCCAGGGACATGATGACCACAGTACTGTCCAGGGACATGATGACAATAGTACTGTCCAGGGGCATGATGACAAAAGTACTGTCCACCTGATGACAACAGTACTGTCCACCTGATGGCAACAGTACTGTCCAGGGACCTGATGACAACAGTACTGTCAACCTGATGACAACAGTACTGTCCACCTGATGACAACAGTACTGTCCAGAGACCTGATGACAACAGTACTGTCCAGGGACCTGATGACAACAGTACTGTCAACCCGATGACAACAGTACTGTCCAGAGACCTGATGACAACAGTACTGTCCAGGGACATGATGACAACAGTACTGTCCAACTGATGATAACTGTACTGTCCAGGGACCTGATGACAACAGTACTGTCCACCTGATGACAACAGTACTGTCCAGGGACCTGATGACAACAGTACTGTCCACCTGATGACAACAGTACTGTCCAGGGACCTGATGACAACAGTACTGTCCAGGGACAAGATGACAACAGTACTGTCCAGTGACAAGATGACAACAGTACTGTCCACCTGATGACAACAGTACTGTCCAGGGACCTGATGACAACAGTACTGTCCACCTGATGACAACAGTACTGTCCAGGGACCTGATGACAACAGTAGTGTCCACCTGATGACAACAGTACTGTCCAGGGACATAATGACAACAGTACTGTCCAGGGACATGATGACAACAGTACTGTCCAGGGACATGATGACAACAGTACTGTCCACCTGATGACAACAGTACTGTCCAGGGACCTGATGACAACAGTACTGTCCACCTGATGACAACAGTACTGTCCAGGGACCTGATGACAACAGTACTGTCCACCTGATGACAACAGTACTGTCCAGGGACATAATGACAACAGTACTGTCCAGGGACATGATGACAACAGTACTGTCCAGAGACATGATGGCAACAGTACTGTCCACCTGATGACAACAGTACTGTCCACCTGATGACAACAGTACTGTCCAGGGACATAATGACAACAGTACTGTCCAGGGACATGATGACAACAGTACTGTCCAGAGACATGATGGCAACAGTACTGTCCACCTGATGACCACAGTACTGTCCATCTGATGACCAAAATACTGTCCAGGGACATGATGACAACAGTACTGTCCACATGATGACAACAGTATTGTCCAGGGACATGATGACCACAGTACTGTCCAGGGACATAATGACAACATTACTGTCCAGGGACATGATAACAATAGTACTGTCCAGGGACATGATGACAAAAGTACTGTCCACCTGATGACAACAGTACTGTCCACCTGATGGCAACAGTACTGTCCAGGGACCTGATGACAACAGTACTGTCAACCTGATGACAACAGTACTGTCCACCTGATGACAACAGTACTGTCCACCTGATGACAACAGTACTGTCCAGAGACCTGATGACAACAGTACTGTCCAGGGACCTGATGACAACAGTACTGTCAACCCGATGACAACAGTACTGTCCAGAGACCTGATGACAACAGTACTGTCCAGGGACATGATGACAACAGTACTGTCCAACTGATGATAACTGTACTGTCCAGGGACCTGATGACAACAGTACTGTCCACCTGATGACAACAGTACTGTCCAGGGACCTGATGACAACAGTACTGTCCACCTGATGACAACAGTACTGTCCAGGGACCTGATGACAACAGTACTGTCCAGGGACAAGATGACAACAGTACTGTCCAGTGACAAGATGACAACAGTACTGTCCACCTGATGACAACAGTACTGTCCAGGGACCTGATGACAACAGTACTGTCCACCTGATGACAACAGTACTGTCCAGGGACCTGATGACAACAGTACTGTCCACCTGATGACAACAGTACTGTCCAGGGACATAATGACAACAGTACTGTCCAGGGACATGATGACAACAGTACTGTCCAGGGACATGATGACAACAGTACTGTCCACCTGATGACAACAGTACTGTCCAGGGACCTGATGACAACAGTACTGTCCAGTGACAAGATGACAACAGTACTGTCCACCTGATGACAACAGTACTGTCCAGGCACCTGATGACAACAGTACTGTCCAGTGACAAGATGACAACAGTACTGTCCAGGGACAAGATGACAACAGTACTGTCCACCTGATAACAACAGTACTGTCCACCTGATGACAACAGTCCTGTCCAGGGACATGATGACAACAGTACTGTCCACCTGATGACAACAGTACTGTCCACCTGATGACAACGGTCCTGTCCAGGTACATGATGACAACAGTACTGTAAACCTGATGACAACAGTACTGTCCAGGGACAAGATGACAACAGTACGGTCCACCTGATGGCACAGTACTGTCCACCTGATGACAACAGTACTGTCCAGGGACAAGATGACAACAGTACTGTCCACTTGATGACAACAGTACTGTCCAGGGACATGATGACCACAGTACTGTCCAACTGATGACAACAGTACTGTCCAGGGACATGATGACCACAGTACTGTCCAACTGATGACAACAGTACTGTCCAGGGACATGATGACAACAGTACTGTCCAGGGACAAGATGACAACAGTACTGTCCAGGGACATGATGACAACAGTACTGTCCAGGGACAAGATGACAACAGTACTGTCCAGGGACATGATGACAACAGTATTGTCCAGGGACATGATGACAACAGTACTGTCCACCTGATGACAACAGTACTGTCCACCTGATGACAACAGTACTGTCCAGGGACATGATGACCACAGTACTGTCCACCTGATGACAACAGTACTGTCCAGGGACAAGATGACAACAGTACTGTCCAGGGACATGATGACCACAGTACTGTCCAGGGACATGATGACAACAGTACTGTCCACATGATGACAACAGTACTGTCCACCTGATGACAACAGTACTGTCCAGGGACATGATGACAACAGTACTGTCCACCATATGACAACAGTACTGTCCAGGGACATGATGACAACAGTACTGTCCACCTGAGGACAACAGTACTGTCCACCATATGACAACAGTACTGTCCAGGGACATGATGACAACAGTACTGTCCACCTGATGACTACAGTACTGTCCAGAGACATGATGACAACCCTACTGTCCAGGGACAAGATGACAACAGTACTGTCCACCTGATGACAACAGTACTGTCCAGGGACCTGATGACAACTGTACTGTCCAGGGACAGAATGACCACACTACTGTCCACCTGATGACAATAGTACTGTCCAGGGACAAGATGACAACAGTACTGTCCACATGATGACAACAGTACTGTCAAGGGACATGATGACCACAGGTCTGTCCACCTGATGACAACAGTACTGTCCAGGGACATGATGACCACAGTACTGTCCACCTGATGACAACAGTATTGTCCAGGGACATGATGACAATAGTACTGTCCACATGATGACAACAGTATTGTCCAGGGACATGATGACAACATTACTGTCCAGGGACAAGATGACAACAGTACTGTCCAGGGACATGATGACAACAGTACTGTCCAGGGACATGATGACAACAGTACTGTCCACCTGATGACAACAGTACTGTCCACCTGATGACAACAGTACTGTCCAGGGACATGATGACCACAGTACTGTCCACCTGATGACAACAGTACTGTCCAGGGACAAGATGACAACAGTACTGTCCAGGGACATGATGACCACAGTACTGTCCACCTGCTGACTACAATACTGTCCACATGATGACTACAGTACTGTCCAGGGACATGATGACAACAGTACTGTCCACCTGCTGACTACAGTACTGTCCAGGGACATGATGACAACAGTACTGTCCACCTGATGACTACAGTACTGTCCAGGGACATGATGACAACAGTTCTGTCCACATGATGACAACAGTACTGTCCAACTGATGACAACAGTACTGTCCACCTGATGACTACAGTACTGTCCAGGGACATGATGACAACAGTTCTGTCCACATGATGACAACAGTACTGTCCAACTGATGACAACAGTACTGTCCACCTGATGACATCAGTACTGTCCACCTGATGACAACAGTATTGTCCACCTGATGACAACAGTACTGTCCACCTGATGACAACAGTACTGTCCAGGGACAAGATGACAACAGTACTGTCCACCTGATGACAACAGTACTGTCCACCTGATGACAACAGTACTGTCCAGGGACAAGATGACAACAGTTCTGTCCACCAGAGGACAACAGTACTGTCCACCTGATGACAACAGTACTGTCCAGGGACATGATGACAACAGTACTGTCCACCTGATGACAACAGTACTGTCCACCTGATGACAACAGTACTGTCCAGGGACATGATGACAACAGTACTGTCCAGGGACAAGATGACAACAGTACTGTCCAGGAACATGATGACAACAGTACTGTCCAGGGACAAGATGACAACAGTACTGTCCAGGGACCTGATGACAACAGTACTGTCCACCTGAGGACAACAGTACTGTCCAGGGACAAGATGACAATAGCACTGTCCAGGGACATGATGACCACAGTACTGTCCACCTGATGACAACAGTACTGTCCAGGGACATGATGACAACAGTACTGTCCACATGATGATAACAGTATTGTCCAGGGACATGATGGCAACAGTACTGTCCACCTGATGACAACAGACCTGTCCACCTGATGACAACAGTACTGTCCACCTGATGACAACAGTACTGTAAACCTGATGACAACAGTACTGTCCAGGGACATGATGACAACACTACTGTCCAGAGACATGATGGCAACAGTACTGTCCACCTGATGACCACAGTACTGTCCATCTGATGACCAAAATACTGTCCAGGGACATGATGACAACAGTACTGTCCACATGATGACAACAGTATTGTCCAGGGACATGATGACCACAGTACTGTCCAGGGACATAATGACAACATTACTGTCCAGGGACATGATGACAATAGTACTGTCCAGGGACATGATGACAAAAGTACTGTCCACCTGATGACAACAGTACTGTCCACCTGATGGCAACAGTACTGTCCAGGGACCTGATGACAACAGTACTGTCAACCTGATGACAACAGTACTGTCCACCTGATGACAACAGTACTGTCCACCTGATGACAACAGTACTGTCCAGAGACCTGATGACAACAGTACTGTCCAGGGACCTGATGACAACAGTACTGTCAACCCGATGACAACAGTACTGTCCAGAGACCTGATGACAACAGTACTGTCCAGGGACATGATGACAACAGTACTGTCCAACTGATGATAACTGTACTGTCCAGGGACATGATGACAACAGTACTGTCCACCTGATGACAACAGTACTGTCCAGGGACCTGATGACAACAGTACTGTCCACCTGATGACAACAGTACTGTCCAGGGACCTGATGACAACAGTACTGTCCAGGGACAAGATGACAACAGTACTGTCCAGTGACAAGATGACAACAGTACTGTCCACCTGATGACAACAGTACTGTCCAGGGACCTGATGACAACAGTACTGTCCACCTGATGACAACAGTACTGTCCAGGGACCTGATGACAACAGTACTGTCCACCTGATGACAACAGTACTGTCCAGGGACATAATGACAACAGTACTGTCCAGGGACATGATGACAACAGTACTGTCCAGGGACATGATGACAACAGTACTGTCCACCTGATGACAACAGTACTGTCCACCTGATGACAACAGTACTGTCCAGGGACATGATGACCACAGTACTGTCCACCTGATGACAACAGTACTGTCCAGGGACAAGATGACAACAGTACTGTCCAGGGACATGATGACCACAGTACTGTCCACCTGCTGACTACAATACTGTCCACATGATGACTACAGTACTGTCCAGGGACATGATGACAACAGTACTGTCCACCTGCTGACTACAGTACTGTCCAGGGACATGATGACAACAGTACTGTCCACCTGATGACTACAGTACTGTCCAGGGACATGATGACAACAGTTCTGTCCACATGATGACAACAGTACTGTCCAACTGATGACAACAGTACTGTCCACCTGATGACTACAGTACTGTCCAGGGACATGATGACAACAGTTCTGTCCACATGATGACAACAGTACTGTCCAACTGATGACAACAGTACTGTCCACCTGATGACAACAGTATTGTCCACCTGATGACAACAGTACTGTCCACCTGATGACAACAGTACTGTCCAGGGACAAGATGACAACAGTACTGTCCACCTGATGACAACAGTACTGTCCACCTGATGACAACAGTACTGTCCAGGGACAAGATGACAACAGTTCTGTCCACCAGAGGACAACAGTACTGTCCACCTGATGACAACAGTACTGTCCAGGGACATGATGACAACAGTACTGTCCACCTGATGACAACAGTACTGTCCACCTGATGACAACAGTACTGTCCAGGGACATGATGACAACAGTACTGTCCAGGGACAAGATGACAACAGTACTGTCCAGGAACATGATGACAACAGTACTGTCCAGGGACAAGATGACAAAAGTACTGTCCAGGGACCTGATGACAACAGTACTGTCCACCTGAGGACAACAGTACTGTCCAGGGACAAGATGACAATAGCACTGTCCAGGGACATGATGACCACAGTACTGTCCACCTGATGACAACAGTACTGTCCAGGGACATGATGACAACAGTACTGTCCACATGATGATAACAGTATTGTCCAGGGACATGATGGCAACAGTACTGTCCACCTGATGACAACAGACCTGTCCACCTGATGACAACAGTACTGTCCACCTGATGACAACAGTACTGTAAACCTGATGACAACAGTACTGTCCAGGGACATGATGACAACACTACTGTCCAGAGACATGATGGCAACAGTACTGTCCACCTGATGACCACAGTACTGTCCATCTGATGACCAAAATACTGTCCAGGGACATGATGACAACAGTACTGTCCACATGATGACAACAGTATTGTCCAGGGACAAGATGACCACAGTACTGTCCAGGGACATAATGACAACATTACTGTCCAGGGACATGATGACAATAGTACTGTCCAGGGGCATGATGACAAAAGTACTGTCCACCTGATGGCAACAGTACTGTCCAGGGACCTGATGACAACAGTACTGTCAACCTGATGACAACAGTACTGTCCACCTGATGACAACAGTACTGTCCAGAGACCTGATGACAACAGTACTGTCCAGGGACCTGATGACAACAGTACTGTCAACCCGATGACAACAGTACTGTCCAGAGACCTGATGACAACAGTACTGTCCAGGGACATGATGACAACAGTACTGTCCAACTGATGATAACTGTACTGTCCAGGGACCTGATGACAACAGTACTGTCCACCTGATGACAACAGTACTGTCCAGGGACCTGATGACAACAGTACTGTCCACCTGATGACAACAGTACTGTCCAGGGACCTGATGACAACAGTACTGTCCAGGGACAAGATGACAACAGTACTGTCCAGTGACAAGATGACAACAGTACTGTCCACCTGATGACAACAGTACTGTCCAGGGACCTGATGACAACAGTACTGTCCACCTGATGACAACAGTACTGTCCAGGGACCTGATGACAACAGTACTGTCCACCTGATGACAACAGTACTGTCCAGGGACAAAATGACAACAGTACTGTCCAGGGACATGATGACAACAGTACTGTCCAGGGACATGATGACAACAGTACTGTCCACCTGATGACAACAGTACTGTCCAGGGACCTGATGACAACAGTACTGTCCACCTGATGACAACAGTACTGTCCAGGGACCTGATGACAACAGTACTGTCCACCTGATGACAACAGTACTGTCCAGGGACATAATGACAACAGTACTGTCCAGGGACATGATGACAACAGTACTGTCCAGAGACATGATGGCAACAGTACTGTCCACCTGATGACAACAGTACTGTCCACCTGATGACAACAGTACTGTCCAGGGACATAATGACAACAGTACTGTCCAGGGACATGATGACAACAGTACTGTCCAGAGACATGATGGCAACAGTACTGTCCACCTGATGACCACAGTACTGTCCATCTGATGACCAAAATACTGTCCAGGGACATGATGACAACAGTACTGTCCACATGATGACAACAGTATTGTCCAGGGACATGATGACCACAGTACTGTCCAGGGACATAATGACAACATTACTGTCCAGGGACATGATAACAATAGTACTGTCCAGGGACATGATGACAAAAGTACTGTCCACCTGATGACAACAGTACTGTCCACCTGATGGCAACAGTACTGTCCAGGGACCTGATGACAACAGTACTGTCAACCTGATGACAACAGTACTGTCCACCTGATGACAACAGTACTGTCCACCTGATGACAACAGTACTGTCCAGAGACCTGATGACAACAGTACTGTCCAGGGACCTGATGACAACAGTACTGTCAACCCGATGACAACAGTACTGTCCAGAGACCTGATGACAACAGTACTGTCCAGGGACATGATGACAACAGTACTGTCCAACTGATGATAACTGTACTGTCCAGGGACCTGATGACAACAGTACTGTCCACCTGATGACAACAGTACTGTCCAGGGACCTGATGACAACAGTACTGTCCACCTGATGACAACAGTACTGTCCAGGGACCTGATGACAACAGTACTGTCCAGGGACAAGATGACAACAGTACTGTCCAGTGACAAGATGACAACAGTACTGTCCACCTGATGACAACAGTACTGTCCAGGGACCTGATGACAACAGTACTGTCCACCTGATGACAACAGTACTGTCCAGGGACCTGATGACAACAGTACTGTCCACCTGATGACAACAGTACTGTCCAGGGACATAATGACAACAGTACTGTCCAGGGACATGATGACAACAGTACTGTCCAGGGACATGATGACAACAGTACTGTCCACCTGATGACAACAGTACTGTCCAGGGACCTGATGACAACAGTACTGTCCAGTGACAAGATGACAACAGTACTGTCCACCTGATGACAACAGTACTGTCCAGGCACCTGATGACAACAGTACTGTCCAGTGACAAGATGACAACAGTACTGTCCAGGGACAAGATGACAACAGTACTGTCCACCTTATGACAACAGTACTGTCCACCTGATGACAACAGTACTGTCCACCTGATGACAACAGTACTGTCCAGGGACATGATGACAACAGTACTGTCCACCTGATGACAACAATACTGTCCAGTGACAAGATGACAACAGTACTGTCCACCTGATGACAACAGTACTGTCCACCTGATAACAACAGTACTGTCCACCTGATGACAACAGTCCTGTCCAGGGACATGATGACAACAGTACTGTCCACCTGATGACAACAGTACTGTCCACCTGATGACAACGGTCCTGTCCAGGTACATGATGACAACAGTACTGTAAACCTGATGACAACAGTACTGTCGAGGGACAAGATGACAACAGTACGGTCCACCTGATGGCACAGTACTGTCCACCTGATGACAACAGTACTGTCCAGGGACAAGATGACAACAGTACTGTCCACTTGATGACAACAGTACTGTCCAGGGACATGATGACCACAGTACTGTCCAACTGATGACAACAGTACTGTCCAGGGACATGATGACCACAGTACTGTCCAACTGATGACAACAGTACTGTCCAGGGACATGATGACAACAGTACTGTCCAGGGACAAGATGACAACAGTACTGTCCAGGGACATGATGACAACAGTACTGTCCAGGGACAAGATGACAACAGTACTGTCCAGGGACATGATGACAACAGTATTGTCCAGGGACATGATGACAACAGTACTGTCCACCTGATGACAACAGTACTGTCCACCTGATGACAACAGTACTGTCCAGGGACATGATGACCACAGTACTGTCCACCTGATGACAACAGTACTGTCCAGGGACAAGATGACAACAGTACTGTCCAGGGACATGATGACCACAGTACTGTCCAGGGACATGATGACAACAGTACTGTCCACATGATGACAACAGTACTGTCCACCTGATGACAACAGTACTGTCCAGGGACATGATGACAACAGTACTGTCCACCATATGACAACAGTACTGTCCAGGGACATGATGACAACAGTACTGTCCACCTGAGGACAACAGTACTGTCCACCATATGACAACAGTACTGTCCAGGGACATGATGACAACAGTACTGTCCACCTGATGACTACAGTACTGTCCAGAGACATGATGACAACCCTACTGTCCAGGGACAAGATGACAACAGTACTGTCCACCTGATGACAACAGTACTGTCCAGGGACCTGATGACAACTGTACTGTCCAGGGACAGAATGACCACACTACTGTCCACCTGATGACAATAGTACTGTCCAGGGACAAGATGACAACAGTACTGTCCACCTGATGACCACAGTACTGTCCACCTGATGACAACAGTACGGTCCAGGGACATGATGACAACAGTACTGTCAAGGGACATGATGACCACAGGTCTGTCCACCTGATGACAACAGTACTGTCCAGGGACATGATGACCACAGTACTGTCCACCTGATGACAACAGTATTGTCCAGGGACATGATGACAATAGTACTGTCCACATGATGACAACAGTATTGTCCAGGGACATGATGACAACATTACTGTCCAGGGACAAGATGACAACAGTACTGTCCAGGGACATGATGACAACAGTACTGTCCAGGGACATGATGACAACAGTACTGTCCAGGGACATGATGACAACAGTAATGTCCACCTGATGACAACAGTACTGTCCACCTGATGACAACAGTACTGTCCAGGGACATGATGACCACAGTACTGTCCACCTGATGACAACAGTACTGTCCAGGGACATGATGACCACAGTACTGTCCACCTGTTGACAACAGTACTGTCCAGGGACCTGATGACCACAGTACTGTCCACCTGATGACAACAGTACTGTCCAGGGACCTGATGACCACAGTACTGTCCACCTGATGACAACAGTACTGTCCAGGGACCTGATGACAACAGTACTGTCCACCTGATGACAACAGTACTGTCCAGGGACATGATGACAACTGTACTGTCCAGGGACAAGATGACAACAGTACTGTCCAGGGACATGATGACAACAGTACTGTCCACCTGATGACAACAGTGCTGTCCACCTGATGACAACAGTACTGTCCACCTGATGACAACAGTACTGTCCAGGGACAAGATGACAACAGTACTGTCCAGGGACATGATGACAACAGTACTGTCCACCTGATGACAACAGTACTGTCCAGGGACAAGATGACAACAGTACTGTCCAGGGACATGATGACCACAGTACTGTCCACCTGATGACAACAGTACTGTCCAGGGACATGATGACAACAGTACTGTCCACCTGATGACAACAGTACTGTCCACCTGATGACCACAGTACTGTCCACCTGATGACAACAGTACTGTCCAGGGACAAGATGACAAAAGTACTGTCCAGGGACATGATGACCACAGTACTGTCCACCTGATGACAACAGTACTGTCCAGGGACCTGATGACAACAGTACTGTCCACCTGATGACAACAGTACTGTCCAGGGACATGATGACAACAGTACTGTCCAGGGACAAGATGACAACAGTACTGTCCAGGGACATGATGACAACAGTACTGTCCACCTGATGACAACAGTGCTGTCCACCTGATGACAACAGTACTGTCCACCTGATGACAACAGTACTGTCCAGGGACAAGATGACAACAGTACTGTCCAGGGACATGATGACAACAGTACTGTCCAGGGACATGATGACAACAGTACTGTCCACCTGATGACAACAGTACTGTCCACCTGATGACCACAGTACTGTCCAGAGACATGATGACAACAGTACTGTTCACCTGATGACCACAGTACTGTCCAGGGACATGATGACCACAGTACTGTCCAGAGACATCATGACAACAGTACTGTCCAGGGACATGATGACAACAGTACTGTCCAGGGACATGATGACAACAGTACTGTCCACCTGATGACAACAGTACTGTCCACCTGATGACAACAGTACTGTCCAGAGACATGATGACAACAGTACTGTCCACCTGATGACCACAGTACTGTCCAGGGACATGATGACCACAGTACTGTCCAGGGACATGATGACAACAGTACTGTCCACCTGATGACCACAGTACTGTCCAGAGACATGATGACAACAGTACTGTCCACCTGATGACCACAGTACTGTCCAGAGACATGATGACAACAGTACTGTCCACCTGATGACCACAGTACTGTCCAGGGACATGATGACCACAGTACTGTCCAGAGACATCATGACAACAGTACAGAGACATGATGACAACAGTACTGTCCACCTGATGACCACAGTACTGTCCAGGGACATGATGACCACAGTACTGTCCAGGGACATGATGACAACAGTACTGTCCACCTGATGACAACAGTACTGCCCAGGGACAAGATGACAACAGTACTGTCCAGGGACATGATGACCACAGTACTGTCCAGGGACATGATGACAACAGTACTGTCCACCTGATGACAACAGTACTGCCCAGGGACAAGATGACAACAGTACTGTCCAGGGACATGATGACAACAGTACTGTCCACCTGATGACAACAGTACTGTCCAGGGACATGATGACCACAGTACTGTCCACCTGATGACAACAGTACTGTCCAGGGACAAGATGACAACAGTACTGTCCAGGGACATGATGACAACAGTACTGTCCAGGGACATGATGACAACAGTACTGTCCAGGGACATGATGACCACAGTACTGTCCACCTGATGACAACAGCACTGTCCACATGATGACAACAGTACTGTCCACCTGATGACAACAGTGCTGTCCACCTGATGACAACAGTACTGTCCACCTGATGACAACATTACTGTCCACCTGATGACAACAGTACTGTCCAGGGACATGATGACAACAGTACTGTCCAGGGACATGATGACAACAGTATTGTCCAGGGACATGATGACCACAGTACTGTCCAGGGACATGATGACAACAGTACTGTAGTACTGTCCACCTGATGACAAAAGTACTGTCCAGGGACATGATGACAACAGTACTGTCCACCTGATGACAACAGTACTGTCCACCTGATGACAACAGTACTGTCCACCTGATGACAACAGTACTGTCCACCTGATGACAACAGTACTGTCCACCTGATGACAACAGTACTGTCCAGGGACATGATGACAACAGTACTGTCCACCTGATGACAACAGTACTGTCCACCTGATGACAACAGTACTGTCCACCTGATGACAACAGTACTGTCCACCTGATGACAACAGTACTGTCCAGGGACATGATGACAACAGTACTGTCCACCTGATGACAACAGTACTGTCCACCTGATGACAACAGTACTGTCCACCTGATGACAACAGTACTGTCCACCTGATGACAACAGTACTGTCCACCTGATGACAACAGTACTGTCCACCTGATGACAACAGTACTGTCCACCTGATGACCAAAGTACTGTCCACCCGATGACAACAATACTGTCCACCTGATGACAACAGTACTGTCCACCTAATGAAAACAGTACTGTCCACCTGATGACCACAGTACTGTCCACCTAATGACAACAGTACTGTCCACCTGATGACCACAGTACTGTCCACCTGATGACAACAGTACTGTCCAGGGACATGATGACAACAGTACTGTCCAGGGACATGATGACAACAGTACTGTCCACCCGATGACAACAGTACTGTCCAGGGACATGATGACAACAGTACTGTCCAGGGACATGATGACAACAGTACTGTCCACCCGATGACAACAGTACTGTCCAGGGACATGATGACAACAGTACTGTCCAGGGACATGATGACAACAGTACTGTCCAGGGACATGATGACAACAGTAATGTCCACCTGATGACAACAGTACTGTCCACCTGATGACAACAGTACTGTCCAGGGACATGATGACCACAGTACTGTCCACCTGATGACAACAGTACTGTCCAGGGACATGATGACCACAGTACTGTCCACCTGATGACAACAGTACTGTCCAGGGACCTGATGACCAAAGTACTGTCCACCTGATGACAACTGTACTGTCCAGGGACCTGATGACCACAGTACTGTCCACCTGATGACAACAGTACTGTCCAGGGACCTGATGACAACAGTACTGTCCACCTGATGACAACAGTACTGTCCAGGGACATGATGACAACAGTACTGTCCAGGGACAAGATGACAACAGTACTGTCCAGGGACATGATGACAACAGTACTGTCCACCTGATGACAACAGTGCTGTCCACCTGATGACAACAGTACTGTCCACCTGATGACAACAGTACTGTCCAGGGACAAGATGACAACAGTACTGTCCAGGGACATGATGACAACAGTACTGTCCAGGGACATGATGACAACAGTACAGTCCACCTGATGACCACAGTACTGTCCAGAGACATGATGACAACAGTACTGTCCACCTGATGAACACAGTACTGTCCAGGGACATGATGACCACAGTACTGTCCAGAGACATCATGACAACAGTACTGTCCAGGGACATGATGACAACAGTACTGTCCAGGGACATGATGACAACAGTACTGTCCACCTGATGACAACAGTACTGTCCAGAGACATGATGACAACAGTACTGTCCACCTGATGACAACAGTACTGCCCAGGGACAAGATGACAACAGTACTGTCCAGGGACATGATGACCACAGTACTGTCCAGGGACATGATGACAACAGTACTGTCCACCTGATGACAACAGTACTGCCCAGGGACAAGATGACAACAGTACTGTCCAGGGACATGATGACCACAGTACTGTCCAGGGACATGATGACAACAGTACTGTCCACCTGATGACAACAGTACTGCCCAGGGACAAGATGACAACAGTACTGTCCAGGGACATGATGACAACAGTACTGTCCACCTGATGACAACAGTACTGTCCAGGGACATGATGACCACAGTACTGTCCACCTGATGACAACAGTACTGTCCAGGGACAAGATGACAACAGTACTGTCCAGGGACATGATGACAACAGTACTGTCCAGGGACATGATGACAACAGTACTGTCCAGGGACATGATGACAACAGTACTGTCCACCTGATGACAACAGTACTGTCCACCTGATGACAACAGTACTGTCCACATGATGACAACAGTACTGTCCACCTGATGACAACAGTGCTGTCCACCTGATGACAACAGTACTGTCCACCTGATGACAACATTACTGTCCACCTGATGACAACAGTACTGTCCAGGGACATGATGACAACATTACTGTCCAGGGACATGATGACAACAGTACTGTCCAGGGACATGATGACAACAGTACTGTCCAGGGACATGATGACAACAGTACTGTCCAGGGACATGATGACCACAGTACTGTCCACCTGATGACAACAGCACTGTCCACATGATGACAACAGTACTGTCCACCTGATGACAACAGTGCTGTCCACCTGATGACAACAGTACTGTCCACCTGATGACAACATTACTGTCCACCTGATGACAACAGTACTGTCCAGGGACATGATGACAACAGTATTGTCCAGGGACATGATGACAACAGTATTGTCCAGGGACATGATGACCACAGTACTGTCCAGGGACATGATGACAACAGTACTGTAGTACTGTCCACCTGATGACAACAGTACTGTCCAGGGACATGATGACAACAGTACTGTCCACCTGATGACAACAGTACTGTCCACCTGATGACAACAGTACTGTCCACCTGATGACAACAGTACTGTCCACCTGATGACAACAGTACTGTCCACCTGATGACAACAGTACTGTCCACCTGATGACAACAGTACTGTCCAGGGACATGATGACAACAGTACTGTCCACCTGATGACAACAGTACTGTCCACCTGATGACAACAGTACTGTCCACCTGATGACAACAGTACTGTCCACCTGATGACAACAGTACTGTCCAGGGACATGATGACAACAGTACTGTCCACCTGATGACAACAGTACTGTACACCTGATGACAACAGTACTGTCCACCTGATGACAACAGTACTGTCCACCTGATGACAACAGTACTGTCCACCTGATGACAACAGTACTGTCCACCTGATGACCACAGTACTGTCCACCCGATGACAACAATACTGTCCACCTGATGACAACAGTACTGTCCACCTAATGACAACAGTACTGTCCACCTGATGACCACAGTACTGTCCACCTAATGACAACAGTACTGTCCACCTGATGACCACAGTACTGTCCACCTGATGACAACAGTACTGTCCACCTGATGACAACAGTACTGTCTACCTGATGACAACAGTACTGTCCAGGGACATGATGACAACAGTACTGTCCACCTGATGACAACAGTACTGTCCACCTGATGACAACAGTACTGTCTACCTGATGACAACAGTACTGTCCAGGGACATGATGACAACAGTACTGTCCACCCGATGACAACAGTACTGTCCACCTAATGACAACAGTACTGTCCAGGGACCTGATGACAACAGTACTGTCCACCTGATGACAACAGTACTGTCCAGGGACATGATGACAACAGTACTGTCCAGGGACATGATGACAATAGTACTGTCCACCTCATGACAACAGTACTGTCCAGGGACATGATGACAACAGTACTGTCCACCTGATGACAACAGTACTGTCCACATGATGACAACAGTACTGTCCAGGGACATGATGACAACAGTATTGTCCAGGGACATGATGACAACAGTACTGTCCAGGGACATGATGACAACAGTACTGTCCACCTGATGACAACAGTACTGTCCAGAGACATGATGACAACAGTACTGTCCAGAGACCTGATGACAACAGTACTGTCCAGGGACATGATGACAACAGTACTGTCCACCTGATGACAACAGTACTGTCCAGGGACCTGATGACAACAGTACTGTCCAGGGACATGATGACAACAGTACTGTCCACCTGATGCCAACAGTACTGTCCAGAGACATGATGACAACAGTACTGTCCAGAGACATGATGACAACAGTACTGTCCAGGGACATGATGACAACAGTACTGTCCACCTGATGACAACAGTATTGTCCAGGGACATGATGACAACAGTACTGTCCACCCGATGACAACAGTACTGTCCAGGGACATGATGACAACAGTAATGTCCACCTGATGACCACAGTACTGTCCAGGGACATGATGACAACAGTAATGTCCACCTGATGACCACAGTACTGTCCAGAGACATGATGACAACAGTACTGTCCAGAGACCTGATGACCACAGTACTCTCCAGGGACATGATGACAACAGTACTGTCCAGGGACATGATGACAACAGTACTGTCCAGGGACAAGATGACAACAGTACTGTCCACCTGATGACCACAGTACTGTCCAGAGACATGATGACCACAGTACTGTCCACCTGATGACAACAGTACTGTCCACCTCATGACAACAGTACTGTCCACCTGATGACAACAGTACTGTCCACCTCATGACAACAGTACTGTCCACCTGATGACAACAGTACTGTCCACCTGATGACCACAGTACTGTCCAGAGACATGATGACAACAGTACTGTCCACCTCATGACAACAGTACTGTCCACCTGATGACAACAGTACTGTCCAGGGACATGATGACAACAGTACTGTCCACCTGATGACCACAGTACTGTCCACCTGATGACCACAGTACTGTCCAGGGACAAGATGACAACAGTACTGTCCACCTGATGACAACAGTACTGTACACCTGATGACAACAGTACTGTCCACCTGATGACCACAGTACTGTCCAGGGACATGATGACAACAGTACTGTCCAGGGACATGATGACAACAGTACTGTCCAGGGACATGATGACAACAGTACTGTCCAGGGACATGATGACAACAGCCATTCCATTCCAAGACACTTCTGTCTCTGACTAAGGGAAATGAGAGCCAGCCCCACTTCAGTCAAATCCTTCACTATGTTTCTAACTGCAGACAAACTGTGAGTATTACCTCAGACAGACTATTGTATGTTGCCTATAAAACATTTCTGGCAATAGTCTTTAGAGCCTAATTAATACAGTCCCACTTTCTTCCTGGGATCAGCCTATTATATCTCCCGTGCACATGGCGGCTGGTTCAAGAGTGGGAGTACATATGGGCCGATGTGGATGGACGTCTATTTTAATACATCCATTGAATTTACACCATCACAAAAAAATCCATTATTCATTTGTTTTAGGCAGGTCCTGGAAGTAATGTACAGTATATATGGAGATAAACTATATACATTTGAAGTCGGAAGTTTACAAACACCTTAGCCAAATACATTTATACTGTTTTCACAATTCCTGACATTTAATCATTTAAACATTTAAACATTCCCTGTCTTAGGTCAGTTAGGATCAACACGTCATTTTAGGAATTTGAAATGTCAGAATAATAGTGGAGAGAATTATTTATTTCAGATTTTATTTCTTTCATCACATTCCCAGTGGGTCAGAAGTTTACATACACTCAACTAGTATTTGGTAGTGTTGCCTTTAAATTGCTTAACTTGGGTGAAAAGTTTTGGGTAGCCTTTCACAAGCTCCCACAATAAGTTTGGTGAATATTGGCCCATTCCTCCTGACAGCTGGTGTAACTGAGACAGGTTTGTAGGCCTCCTTGCTTGCACACGCCTTTTTAGTTCTGCCCACAAATGGTTCTATTGGATTGAGGTCAGGTCTTTGTGATGGCCACTCTAATATCTTGACTTTCTTGTCCTTAAGCCATTTTGCCACAACTTTGGAAGTATGCTTGGGTTCATTGTCCATTTGGAAGACCCATTTGTGACCAAGCTTTAACTTCCTGACTGATATCTTGAGATGTTGCTTAAATATATCCACATCATTTTCCCCCCTCATGATGCCATCTATTTTGTGAAGTGCACCAGTCCCTCCTGAGCAAAGCACCTCCACAACATGATGCTGCCATCCCGTGCTCCATGGTTGGGATGGTGTTCTTGGGCTTGCAAGCCTCCCCCTTTTTCCTCCAAACATAACGATGGTCATTATGGCCAAACAGTTCTTTCATCAGACCTGAGGACATTTCTTAAAAAAGTACGATCTTTGTCCCCATGTGCAGTTTCAAACCTTAGTCTGGCTTTTTTATGGCGGTTTTAGAGCAGTGGCTTCTTCCTTGCTGAGCGGCCTTTCAGGTTATGTCGATATAGGACTCGTTTTACTGTGGATACAGATACTTTTGTACCTGTTTCCTCCGGCATCTTCACAAGGTCCTTTGCTGTTATTCTGGGATTGATTTGCACTTTTCGCACCAAAGTATGTTCATCTCTAGGAGACAGAACGCGTCTCCTTCCTGAGTGGTATGACGGCTGCGTGGTTCCATGGTGTTTATACTTGTGTACTATTGTTTGTACAGATGAACGTGGTACCTTCAGGCGTTTGGAAATTGCTCCCAAGGATGAACCAGACTTGTGGAGATCTACAATTTTTTCTCTGAGGTCTTGGCTGATTTCTTTTGATTTTCCCATGATGTCAAACAGAGGCACTGAGTTTGAAGGTAGGCCTTGAAATACATCCACAGGTACACCTCCAATTGTCTCAAAAGATTTCAATTAGCCTATCAGAAGCTTCTAAAGCCATGACATCATTTTCTGGAATTTTCCAAGCTGTTTAAAGGCACAGTCAACTTAGTGTATGTAAACTTCTGACCCACTGGAATTGTGATACAGAGAATTATAAGTGAAGTAATCTGTCTGTAAACAATTGTTGGAAAAATGACTTGTGTCATGAACAAAGTAGATGTTCTAACCGACTTGCCAAAACTATAGTTTGTTAACAAGAAATTGTGGAGTGGTTGAAAAACAAATGTTAATGATTCCAACCTAAGTGTATGTAAATTTCCGACTTCAACTGTATACTAAAGTATGTGGACACCACTTCAAATGGGTGGATTTGGCGATTTCAGCCACCCCCTTTGCTGATATGTGTATACAATTGAGCATACAGCCATGCAATCGCTATAGACAAACATTGGCATTAGAATGGCCTTACTGAAGAGCTCAGTGACTTTCAACGTGACACTGTCATAGGATGCCACCTTTCCGACAAATCAGTTTGTCAAATGTCTACCCTGATAGAGCTGCCCTGGTCAACTGTACGTGCTGTGGAAATGTCAAGGAGCAACATCGGCTCAGTCGCGAAGTGGTAGGCCATACAAGCTCATAGAACGGGACCTCAGAGTGCTGAAGCACGTAGCGCGTACAAATCATCTGTCCTCGATTGCAACACTCACTACCGTGTTCCAAACTACCTCTGGAAGCAATGTCAGCACAAGAACCGTTCGTCGGGGGAAATGTGTTTCCATGGCCGAGCAGCCGTACACAAACCTAAGATCACCATGTGCAATGCCAAGCGTCGGCTGGAGTGCTGAAAAGCTAGAGCAGTGGAAACATATTCTCTGGAGTGATGAATCACGCTTCACCATCTGGCAGTGAGACGGAGGAATCTGGGTTTGGCAGATGCCAGGAGAACGCTACCTGCCTTAATGCATAGTGCCAACTGTAAAGTTTGGTGGAGAAGGAATAATAGTCTGGGGTTGTGTTTCATGGTTCAGGCCCCTTAGTTCCAGAAAAGGTACATCTTAATGCTACAGCATACAATGACATTTTAGACTATTCTGGGATTCCAACTTTGTGGCAACAGTTTGGGGAAGGCCCTTTCCTGTTTCAGCATGACAATGCCCCCGTGCACAAAGCGAGGTCCATACAAAAATGATTTGTCGAGATCGGTGCACAAAGCGAGGTCCATACAAAAATGATTTGTCGAGATCGGTGTGGAAGAACTTGCACAGAGCCCTGACCTCAACCCCATCAAATACCTTTGGAATGAATTGTAAAGCCAACTGCGAGCCAGGCCTAATCGCCCGACATCAGTGCCCGACATCACTAATGCTCGTGGTTGAAAAGAAGCAAGTTTCCGCAGCAATGTTCCAACATCTGGTGGAAAGCCTTCCCAGAAGAGTGGGGGCTGTTAAAGCAAAGGGGGGACCAACTCCATATTAACGCCCATGATTTTGGAATGAGATGTTCAACACGCAGGGGAATAAATACAATGCATTCAGAAAGTATCCAGACTTTTTGTTACGTTACAGCCTTATTCTAAAATGGATTATCATTTTTTCCCCCCTCATCAATCTACACACAATACCCCACAATGAGGAAGCAAAAACAGGTTTTTAGAAATGTTGGCAGATGTATATAAAATAAAATAAAACAGAAATACCTTACTTACATAAGTATTCAGACCTTTTGATGTGAGACTCGAAATGTAGCTTAGGTGCATCCTGTTTCCATTGATCATCCTTGAGATGTTTCTACAACTTGGGAGTCCACCTGTGGTAAATTCAATTGATTGGACATGATTTGAAAAGGCACACACCTGCCTATATAAGATCCCACAGTTGACAGTGCATGTCAGAGCAAAAACCAAGCCATGAGGTCAAAGGAATTGACCCTAGAGCTCCGAGAGAGGATTGTGTCGAGGCAAAGATCTGGGGAAGGTCCTCAAGAACACAGTGGCCTCCATCATTCTTAAATGGAAAAAGTTTGGAACGACCAAGGCTCTTCCTAGAGCTCGCCAGCCGGCCAAACTGATCAATCGGGGGAGAAGGGCCTTGGTCATGGAGGTGACCAAGAACCTGATGGTTACTCTGACAGAGCTCCAGAGTTCCTCTGTGGATATGGGAGAACCTTCCAGAAGAACAACCATCTCTGCAGCACTCCACCAATCAGGCCTTTATGGTAGAGTGGCCAGACGGAAGCCACTCCTCAGTAAAAAGCACATGACATCCCACTTGGAGTTTGCCAAAAGGCAAAGGGTCTGAATACTTATGTAAATTATATTTCAGTTTTTTTTGTTAAATTTGCAATTTGAAACAATTTCTAAAACCCTGTTTTTTGCTTTGTTTATTGTGTGTAGATTGATGATGGAAAAAAACAATTGAATCCATTTTAGAATAAGGCTGTAACGTAACAAAATGTGGAAAAAATCAAGGGTCGGAATATTTTACGAATGCACTGTACATGTAAAATATACATATATATATATATATATATATATATACATATATATATATATACAGTTTACTGATCATTCTTATAACTCTCAGATAAAGGACAAACACACTTCAGAACAAACTTCATTTTGAGACTGTTGTTGTTCCATGTAGGGAATCTTGTATTCGATGCGTTTCTATTGGCTTATAGCAGTAATGCATCCAATAGTTTCATCCAATAATATTTTCATATATATTTTTAATACCTGAAGGGGTCTTAAAATTCTAAATCAAATAGCTAAATGATCCTTGGTATGACCATCTTAAAACAATTCCATATGTTATAACCCCCCCCCGGCTATCACAGAGCTTGGACTCTAGAGGGTTATTAAGACAAGTCACAGGCTTCTGGTCTGGAGTAGGCCTTGGCTACTAAGCGACTGCAAGTGAAGAGAAAAATAATCCACTTGTTAAAGCAGTTAAAACAATAACAAAGTGTACTCCCCATCACTGTTTGGGTAAAAAGTGGGGTGATGGGGCTGGAGAAATGTAACCACTCTCAAATTCAAAGACATAGTTATGGTTGTAAGAACAGACCATCCATGTTATCAGAAGTATAGTTCTAAACATGTTTTGAGGCTATACAGTGTGTTTACATTTTCTTTGTTTACAAACATTGGAGTTAAACAAGCTTATATTTTGGGTTCTGATTGGGAAGGAATGTTGAACTACTGGGCTTCCTGAGTGGCGCAGCAGTCTAAGGCACTACAAGACTGTAACTACCAATTGGATATTACGAAATTGGGGAGAAAAATGGGTGAAATAAAATAGAGAAATGAATGTACTTCTGGTGTACCAAAATGCAATGTTGGTGTGATCAAGTCGTAATAATGACTAGGTTGGTTATACATTTGATTTATATCAAAAAGTAGGCAAAAAGTTGACGGATGCTCAAGTTGACGAGATGCTAAAGTTGACAGAAAAACGTCTTGGTTTGAAAGGTGTATATGAGAGATGTGCCTCATTGTATCACACAGAAAAAGAGCTACATAAACCAATCATAAACCGACAAGTGGTGAAAAGCACTTGACTGGTGGAAAATGTTCCAAACTCATCAACGCTTGTATGTATTGAGAACATCAACAAGACTTTTGACATAACTGGCACGAAATAGTCCTACTTATCATTCCCTATCGTATGCACCTCTTTACCATTCTAACAGTCCATTAAAGGCACGTGAGAGAGAAAGCTCTGTCAGCAGTCACCAAAAGCTACATGTCTGTTTGTACTGAACGTGTCTGTCATGCTCTTTTGTCCCTGTCTTGTGAGTCAAGCAAGACTTGCAGAAAGTTCATAATCAAATAATGAAATGTTCCAATGAGACAGCCGTAGAGGTACACTTTACAATGCATATGAGCTCGTTTGATTGCTAAAGCTGGCAGAGGATGTTTGAACATCATTTCCTTCAGTCAATGGACCCTTTTATCCGCTTAACTATCATCTATTTTCCACCATGGCGCCTTCATGTCATCTTGGCAGTGTAGTTCAACATTTCTGCACCAGCATTGAGCTACAATATGAAGCTGTCTCACAGAGCTAAGATTTCATTACTGCTGCAAAGAATTCAAACTGCTACAATCTCTTTAAAGTATTATGATTTCAGTAATCTCTTTGAGGTGTACACTGTGTAATCGTCATTTACTTTAGCTTTACACTGAGGGCGGTTCTGTAGGATTAGGGATAGACAGACTGTCAACACACGTGTTTGTAGTGCATGTTGGCTTGGTGCAGGGGTCTGATACAAGGGTCTGTTAAGCATCTTCACGGTGTCAGAGAAAGACAGAGAGCTTCCACTCACCCTGGTCAAGAGGCTGGCCATTAACTGCTGTGGCTTTCATCTTGAGGGCCTCCCTGGCAGACGTGTTGCAGGCGCAGCCTTTATTAGTATCCTGGTCACTATCAGCCAGGTCACTGTCACCATGGCCACTGTCTCGGAGGCTCGCGCGCTCTGCATCCTTAAAAGTTGAGCTGCTGCAGGATGGGGAGAGAAACATGACATAAAAAAATAACTCACTGCTGGTAGTGTCTATCTATCTTTCTTGTGATCGCCTCTGGGCCCTATTTTGACATGCTTGGCCTGATGCCTTGATATTGACTACGATGCAAATTGAAGTGGTTAGGTAGTTATCATTTAGCGACCTTACCTTTGAGCAAATGGTTGCCTGTTGGCCACGTTATTCGGCTCCGAAGGAAAATTATCCGTCTGAGAATAAAATCAGAGAGAAATTATTAGTTTATTGTGCTCCAGACATTTTTTTTTTCATTTTTATGTGTGCAACATGAGATATTCAAAGGACATGCCCATAGCTGTGGCTTGGCCTACATTCTGATCTGTACATTTGAATCATTTAGGAATATATGAAACATGGTAATAAAACATATTCCAAAGTGGCAACCTGAAAAGAACAAATGTCCTTCGTGTCCATACTATACGTGCCTGTTTGGCGAGGCTGAGCGGTAATGCAGCGGCCACTGCCATCTGCATCCACGTTTCTACTTATCATGAGAATTATTGTGTTTGTGTTGATCACACCCACATGCCCTAGCAACATGGCCTAGCAACAGACCTTGTCATCGGTGTTATCATCTCGGAGACTGTCCTAGATATTTACATCATTAACAACTGAAAAACACTGCCGTGCTAAATACAATTACATGCATTCCCTGTCAATTGAATATGCTGGCTTGCATAAGAAACCCTGTCAATTGAATATGCTGGCTTGCATAAGAAACCCTGTCATTTTGTACAAGGTAGAGCTGGACCCTGGTAAAGGCCTTATCGTGCCAACATAGGATTTGGATTTGTGGAACTGGCCCATGTTTGTGGAGGGCAAGAAGTGGGATTGTAAGGTTATGCTGTATGCATCTAGCTGTCTGGCACATAATATTTTACTAATGTGATCAGACAAGCTGCTGTCCAATCCCACATTTCGGGCAGGGTTTTGTTTTCACAGACGGATCTGGCAGTGGCAGCACAGCAGCGCAGTCCAAGACTCACATGGTTTGCATATCTAACAGAAATGGGTTTCTGATTATTCAGACCACCTGTAAGGTGCTGCTAGAAGCGACTCATAATGGGCCAATTTCAGAATGGTTAGGATCTCTGTGGAGGAGAAGTAGATTGCAAACAGTCTATTCAAGCACGCTAACAACCGGTGCCAACATATATTTTAATATATTTCTTCAATATGGCGTATTATCCTGTATCGGCTGCATTTTTCGAGTCCTTCAAATGGCAATATTGTAGGGCGCCAGACAGGGAATAAAAATGATAATAAGGATGTGTGATTGCATGGTGCCTGAGAGTATTGATTTGAAGAATTACCTCTCTTGTGGCAGATTTAGAATCCATGAATGGAGAATAAAAGGCTGACAATGATTCTGTTTCTTACCTGTATCACTGACATTCTATTCATAGGAGTCTCTGTGGTAAGCCCCGCAAAGCTTGAGTGACAGCCAGCCCGAGGTACCGTCAGGCTGTTAAAAGTGGTTTTCAGATACATGACCTCTGACCTGGGCAGCGTGAGAGGCAGGGGGCTGGTCGCCTGGTAGTCGAAACAGATAGGCGAGGTGATGAGAGACGGGCTGCTCACCACGTTCATCCTGCTCACAGAGTCCCTCTCCTCCACCTCGCTCTGCACCAGCATGATGTCGCTCTTGTTGATCCTCTTCTTCTTGCCGTTTCCAACCGGGGGATTGGAGTTGGAGTACTCGGTCATACGGCAGTTATAATTCCCAGCCTCCTTATCTTGATGCTTGGACTTAACGGCGATGGTAGTCATGACAGCCAGGAGCATGAGGGAGATGATGCAGAGGGTGATGATGAGGGGCAGGGACATGTCCCAGTGCTGCTGCTCCCCGCTGGCGCTGGACTCCCCTGCTGCCATGGCTCCTGTGTTGGCCTTAATGATCAGCTTAGCCACGGCAGACAGTGGGGGCTTGCCGTGATCGGTTACCTTCACTACCAGCTCCACAGCTGGGGCCACGTCCTCCCACACAGCATGGGCAGTCCTCACCTCGCCGGCCACAGGGTCCATCTCAAACAGGTGTTCCTCGTTACCCTCCCAGATCTCGTAGGTCAGACGACCGCTCTCCCCGTGGTCCTGATCGACTGCTCTCACTGTGGTCACTATGTACCCCAGGCCTACATTTCTAGGGACCATGATTTCCGCAGTATCATTTAGCATTAGGGGTAATACAATAACTGGTAGATTGTCATTGACGTCAAGCACACTGACCCTGACTGTGGCACTGCCCTCCATATGAGGAGATCCTGCGTCTTTAGCTTGAACTTTGAACTCAAAGAACTTAGTTTGTTCGTAGTTGAAAGACCTTGAGGCGTAAATGGCTCCGTTGGTAGGATTGACAGACACGTAGGTGTAAACTGACACGTCTCCGATGTGCGACGGTAAAATGGAGTAAGACACAGTTCCATTCTGACCTATATCTGGATCATGAGCCAGAACTGAGCCTAAGTACTCCCCTGGGATGTTGTTCTCAGGCACCTGGAGCACGTACACTGTCTTGGTGAAACGAGGCGCATTGTCATTCTCATCTAAGATTTTCACTGTAAATGATTTGGTGTAATTCAAGGAGGGTATTCCATTGTCTCTGGCCACTATGGTCACATTATATTCGTCTTTCAGTTCCCTGTCTAGAGGTCTGTCTGTGAGCAGAGTGTAAAAATTATCATTGTTTTCCTGCAGCCTGAAAGGTACATTGCCAAGCACCCTGCACTGGAGCTGGCCATTTCTCCCAGAATCCTTATCAGTGACTCTCACCAGGGCTATGACAGATTCTGGAGGCGCTGCCTCACTGATAGCTCCCTGGCGGACGGAGACAAAACTTATCACGGGCCAGTTATCATTCTTGTCAAGCACTTTGACTGAAATCTTACAATGGCCAGGGATGGGGTTAGGTCCCAGGTCCATGGCCTGCACGTCAAATTCAATGGTTGGATTATCCTCATAGTCAATTTCTCCATGAATCTTAATGACACCTGTTTTGGGATCAATAGAAAACAACTCCTGGACTCTGTCAGATGCATATCCACTGAAAGAATAGACTACCTGTCCATTGCTGCCCTCATCTTGGTCTGTTGCATTCACATCTATCAGTATTCTTCCAGGTGGCGAGTTTTCAGGAAGCTCCAGCATGTAGCCGGGTTTGTCAAATACTGGGCTATTATCGTTTGAATCAGTAACTCTCACATTGATTTGCATGGACCCTGATCTTGGATACTCCCCTCCATCAATGGCTGTCAAAAGGAGAGTGTGATGAGACTGATCTTCCCTATCTAGAGGGCGCTGAACCACCAATTCAGGATATATGGTTCCATCACCCCTCAATTTCAAGTCCAAAGAAAATGTATTATAATCATCTCTGGTGACCTGATAAGTCTTTATTCCGTTTTGTCCAGAATCTGAGTCGTGTGCAATTGTTAAAGGGAACCGTGTCCCAGCAGCTGCGTTCTCTGAAATATCAATATTGATGTGATCTGAGGGGAAACTGGGGGAGTTGTCGTTTATATCCACTACATCAATCTTGATCATGCATATTTCCTTGTCGTTGGCAAACACTTCCATGGAGAGCTGACACTTGGGGTTGCGTTTGCACAATGTCTCCCTGTCAATACGCTGTTTGGTAAAAAGCAGCCCACTCTCCGAATCCACATCAATGAGATGTGGAGCAGAATTCTCCAGAACTCGAAAGTTCGATTTTTTTCCTTTCTCCACCGGTCCAAATCCGGCATCCTTAGCAATGTTTCCGATAACAGTTCCAGGTCCCTGCTCCTCCGGAACAGAATAATTGAGATTTTTCAGTGTCCGGGCTTTAGCCCAGAAGAGAAGGAAAAATATGACAGGAAGACGCATATCCCTTTACCGTGTAGGATGCGCGTGCTTAAAAAATGTCCCTTTTAACTTCCAACCTGTTGATTTGTCCAGGTGCCACACTACGACTAAAATCACACGAGACAGGTAGTTTTGTATCCAACACGACAGCGGATATTTAATCGATTTATGAGCCAGCCTTTTCCCTCTTTTACGCGGTTATTCTAACCTCCTTCACATGCCATATACAGCTATAATGAACTCTTTCTGTAAACAAAGATGAACGCCCAAAGATATATCACGCATTAGCCTAACGCAATACACAATTGAACATGTGGCAGACGTGATTCACTTGTGAGATGAATAAAATATATTTAGTGATTTTAAAGCGTTCATGATTTCCCTTGTTGCTACAAGGTTACAACCGTTTGTTCAACAGTCTATGCTGAAGGTTAGGCAGTACAAATGCGCAAAGCCCATGCGGCATCTACACCTAGTTTACAGAAAAATACGGAGATATTCATTCATTTAACTACACATTTTCCAGCGTAGCCGGCTACCATCTACAGTATACTTTTTTGTGTGTGAGAGCTAGTCTACACACTGTTGCATACTGGTTATGAACATGTAGTCTACATGAACTAACCCATAAAGTATCCTATAGCAGATGCACCAATAAATATGCTCCTTCGGGACCACGTTTTACATCCTTTCATTCACGAACATCTGGAGAGCGATAAGGACTTTTGCCTGATAATTGTCCTATAATCAGTCCAGTAATCCGGTAATCCAGTCCAGTTGGACCTTGTGCTCTTGCATCCTGCATTGATTCGGGGGTAAGAGAATCAACACTGCCTCTTTAGAGGTTACACAAATCCCCAAAAATCAGGTGCACAACGTTGTAGATTTTCCGATATGCTCAAAATTGTTTTTTTTCTTCTTCCTGTGTTCAATTCTCCAGTCACGTCAACAGTTGAAAACAGCTCGTCTTGGCATTGAGATCTGGTTACCACTAGAATCCTCAATACGCCCTACACCGACTCCAGTTTATATCTTGGTGCATTTAACATGTTTCTGATCGTCTTCCAGCCAATGAGTGAAACAGTGACAGATCCTGCCTTGGGGGTTTTCTCCAATAGGTCTGGCAAGTTCGCATTGAAGGAGGGCTGTTCCGCTGGTACGTGACTCACTTACTGATGTGAGCGCGCTGAGCAGAGAGCTGGAGATGAAGACGTGCTTGTGGATGTTGTTCCGAATACATCTGGATGTGCAGTAGAGATAGTGTGTGTGGATCATAGAAAAATGTCAGAATAAGAATACATATAAAAAAACTGATAAAAACCTGTGAGGGTTTGGGTAGAGTGGTGACCCAGTGCTTGACTTGGACGGAAATTTTGGGTGCAAATTATTATATTTAGACGCACAATAGTTTTAAACTAATATTCTATAAGAGGAACCAACGTGGTCTCAGAGCATTTCTTATTATTCTGTACATAAATCCGAGATACTCCATTTAGAATGATATGTTACGTTTGGGATGGTATGTATTAATTTGTGGATGTCCATCATTCATTCCGTATGATATGTTACAAATTACAATTCGTATGATATGTTAGGAATTTGCTAAATGTATTATATATTGCGAATTCCAATTTGTTGTTGCTAATGTTACCTAGGCTAGGGGTTAGGGTTAGGGGAGGTTTAGCTAAGAAGGTTATGGTTGGGGTTAGGGGGGGGGGGGGGGGGGTAGATAACATGCTAAGTAGTTGTTGCAAAGTAGCTAAAAAGTAGTAAATAGTTGAAAAATTACTAATTAGCTAATATTCTAAAGTTGTCCGTGATGAGATTCAAACACGCACATTTTGGGTTGCTAGACATTTGCGTTATACGTCCCCACCCCAACCAACCAATCACCATATTTTCGTTTTTGCCTCAAGAAACCTTCTGTAACCATACCAAACACAACATGACATATCATACTAATTTGAGTGTCCCGGATTTACTTTTAATATGTTACGTCTAGTCTATGAGACCAAGCTGGAGGAACAGGAGCTCAAGCAGTAGAACGTTTGAGTTACTGGTACTCAGGAGAGCTCCTGCCCAAGTCAAGCACTGGTCATACCAGAAAGAGTTCATTAAAGGTGGTCAGTCCTGTTGTGCCAGAAAGGTGGGTCATGCCAGGCTACTTGGTGTGGCAGGTAGCCGTGGTTAGAGCGTTGGGCCAGTAACCAAAAGGTAGCTGGATCAAATCCCAGAGCTGACAAGGTAAAAAATCTGTCGTTCTCCCCCTGAACAAGGCAGTTCCCCGGTAGACTGTCCTTGTAAATAAGAATTTGTTTCTTTAACTGACTTGCCTAGTTAAATAAAGGTTAAAAAATTCAAAACGACAGCCCTGTTTTTTTCTGACTGTGGAAATGCTTGCGGACATGATCACCCAAAATAACTTTGTACAGCATGTATCCAATACTCCCATTCCACCCAATTATACTTTTCATATTACTGTAATGACACATTTTGATTTGGTCTTGTCTCCTTTCACTGCAGGGTCTTGATAATGACTGTGGTTCGTGATTCAAGAATACAGGCTGTAAGTGAGTCGCTATAGATAGAAGTCTCACAAGAGGATAAAACTAAAGAAAAAGCACTATCACAGTGGTGACATAACAAGTCGTCAGTTCCTATAAGGGATTATTGGTCTACGTGGGGATATGCTCTATATACAGAGAATGTCACGTCCTGACCATAGTGCTTATGTGTTTTGCTTGTTTTAGTGTTGGTCAGGACGTGAGCTGGGTGGGCATTCTATGTTGTGTGTCTAGTTTGTCTGTTTCTGTGTTCAGCCTAATATGGTTCTCAATCAGAGGCAGCTGTCAATCGTTGTCCCTGATTGAGAATCATATATAGGTGGCTTGTTTTGTGTTGGGATTTTGTGGGTGGTTGTTTTCTGTGTCAGTGTTTGTGCCACACGGGACTGTGGCGGTTAGTTTGTATAGTGTCTTGTTTTCATGTTCATTAAATCATGGAAACTTACCACACTGCACATTGGTCTTCCGATCCTTATCGCCTCTCCTCGTCTGAGGAGGAGGACGACTTAGACTGCCGTTACAGAGAATGTTTCCTATTTCATATCGTTTCACCTTTTCTATGCATTAGCCATAGTTATTATCACCGACAGATCCTGGGAAGATCGACTGACATTTAATCCATTCTTCTTTCCAATCAGGTGACATTTGCATTTCAATTCTCACCTGACCAGAGCAGTGCAATAGCGGTCTCCTAGGTAATACACAGGTATGCGCCGACATATTCTTCCTTAGAGGGAATAATGTCAGTCTAAGAGCAAGATCAGTGTGGTAGCAGGTTCATCATTAAATTGCTTGTTGCTCCTCGCTCTAAATCAACCTTGAGTTGTCCCCAGGTTAGTTTATATTGTCTGGAACACGCTACCATCTTCCTCTTGGGAGCATCAACTTTGCCAGCCCAGGGTGCAGCCTGCATAAATTGGACATTTCTGCAGGTGAGAGATAAGAGCAACAAAGGCAAGCTGTAATTATCATTCCGTCTGTTAAAACCCCCTCTGGAAAGGATGGCTATTGACAATACTGTTTGCATTGACACACTCATCCATTTTTCTTACTATTATCATAGCTCCCTTTGAATGAATGTGAAATTCAGATCCATAATTCATGCCTCTATCCTCCACGTGTGCCTCTCCATTTCCGAACAGTTTTTTGTTGTTGTGGAGATTGAAGAGCCTGTGACATGGCGAGAATCCCCCCCCCCCCCCCCCCCCCCCCGAGCATATTGCTTTTCTTTCAGTGATCAACTTTCATCTGCAGCTGTTTGTGGCATGAACACGTGTGTGAATTGATTGTTTCACTGTGAATTGAGCCGCAGTCAAATGTGCATCACAATGCCAATGCACATTTTGAGCTGCTGTAATACTGGTGAAGCCGGAATGACAAGTAGTAAACAGTAGTTACACAGCTTCGAGCATGAATACAATATGTAGCCTATCTCCTTTATGAAATTGACTTTCCACCTTGTAACGGTGTGATTAGAGGGTGAGATTAAACTGTTTATCACCTCATATCTGAGTCACAGCCTGCCTGGACAGTATATCACCTCATATCTGAGTCACATCCTGCCTGGACAGTATATCACCTCATATCTGAGTCACAGCCTGCCTGGACAGTATATCACCTCATATCTGAGTCACATCCTGCCTGGACAGTATATCACCTCATATCTGAGTCACAGCCTGCCTGGACAGTATATCACCTCATATCTGAGTCACATCCTGCCTGGACAGTATATCACCTCATATCTGAGTCACAGCCTGCCTGGACAGTATATCACCTCATATCTGAGTCACATCCTGCCTATACAGTATATCACCTCATATCTGAGTCACAGCCTGCCTGTACAGTATATCACCTCATATCTGAGTCACAGCCTGCCTGTACAGTATATCACCTCATATCCGAGTCACAGCCTGCCTATTTATAACCTCATATCTGAGTCACAGCCTGCCTGTACAGTATATAACCTCATATCTGAGTCACAGCCTGCCTGTACAGTATATAACCTCATATCTGAGTCACAGCCTGCCTGTACAGTATATAACCTCATATCTGAGTCACAGCCTGCCTGTACAGTATATCACCTCATATCTGAGCCACAGCCTGCCTGTACAGTATATCACCTCATATCCGAGTCACAGCCTGCCTGTACAGTATATCACCTCATATCCGAGTCACAGCCTGCCTATTTATAACCTCATATCTGAGTCACAGCCTGCCTGTACAGTATATAACCTCATATCTGAGTCACAGCCTGCCTGTACAGTATATAACCTCATATCTGAGTCACAGCCTGCCTGTACAGTATATCACCTCATATCTGAGCCACAGCCTGCCTGGACAGTATATCACCTCATATCTGAGTCACAGCCTGCCTGTACAGTATATCACCTCATATCTGAGTCACAGCCTGCCTGTACAGTATATCACCTCATATCTGAGCCACAGCCCGCCTGTTTATAACCTCATATCTGAGTCACAGCCTGCCTGTACAGTATATCACCTCATATCTGAGTCACAGCCTGCCTGTACAGTATATCACCTCATATCTGAGCCACAGCCTTGCCTGGACAGTATATCACCTCATATCTGAGTCACAGCCTGACTGGACAGTATATCACCTCATATCTGAGTCACAGCCTGCCTGTACAGTATATAACCTCATATCTGAGTCACAGCCTGCCTGTACAGTATATAACCTCATATCTGAGTCACAGCCTGCCTGTACAGTATATCACCTCATATCTGAGCCACAGCCTGCCTGGACAGTATATCACCTCATATCTGAGTCACAGCCTGCCTGTACAGTATATCACCTCATATCTGAGTCACAGCCTGCCTGTACAGTATATCACCTCATATCTGAGCCACAGCCCGCCTGTTTATAACCTCATATCTGAGTCACAGCCTGCCTGTACAGTATATCACCTCATATCTGAGTCACAGCCTGCCTGTACAGTATATCACCTCATATCTGAGCCACAGCCTTGCCTGGACAGTATATCACCTCATATCTGAGTCACAGCCTGACTGGACAGTATATCACCTCATATCTGAGTCACAGCCTGCCTGTACAGTATATCACCTCATATCCGAGTCACAGCCTGCCTGTACAGTATATCACCTCATATCTGAGCCACAGCCTGCCTGTACAGTATATCGCCTCATATCCGAGTCACAGCCTGCCTGTACAGTATATCACCTCATATCTGAGCCACAGCCTTGCCTGGACAGTATATCACCTCATATCTGAGTCACAGCCTGACTGGACAGTATATCACCTCATATCTGAGTCACAGCCTGCCTGTACAGTATATAACCTCATATCTGAGTCACAGCCTGCCTGTACAGTATATAACCTCATATCTGAGTCACAGCCTGCCTGTACAGTATATCACCTCATATCTGAGCCACAGCCTGCCTGTACAGTATATCACCTCATATCCGAGTCACAGCCTGCCTATTTATAACCTCATATCTGAGTCACAGCCTGCCTGTACAGTATATAACCTCATATCTGAGTCACAGCCTGCCTGTACAGTATATAACCTCATATCTGAGTCACAGCCTGCCTGTACAGTATATAACCTCATATCTGAGTCACAGCCTGCCTGTACAGTATATCACCTCATATCTGAGCCACAGCCTGCCTGTACAGTATATCACCTCATATCCGAGTCACAGCCTGCCTGTACAGTATATCACCTCATATCCGAGTCACAGCCTGCCTATTTATAACCTCATATCTGAGTCACAGCCTGCCTGTACAGTATATAACCTCATATCTGAGTCACAGCCTGCCTGTACAGTATATAACCTCATATCTGAGTCACAGCCTGCCTGTACAGTATATCACCTCATATCTGAGCCACAGCCTGCCTGGACAGTATATCACCTCATATCTGAGTCACAGCCTGCCTGTACAGTATATCACCTCATATCTGAGTCACAGCCTGCCTGTACAGTATATCACCTCATATCTGAGCCACAGCCCGCCTGTTTATAACCTCATATCTGAGTCACAGCCTGCCTGTACAGTATATCACCTCATATCTGAGTCACAGCCTGCCTGTACAGTATATCACCTCATATCTGAGCCACAGCCTTGCCTGGACAGTATATCACCTCATATCTGAGTCACAGCCTGACTGGACAGTATATCACCTCATATCTGAGTCACAGCCTGCCTGTACAGTATATAACCTCATATCTGAGTCACAGCCTGCCTGTACAGTATATAACCTCATATCTGAGTCACAGCCTGCCTGTACAGTATATCACCTCATATCCGAGTCACAGCCTGCCTATTTATAACCTCATATCTGAGTCACAGCCTGCCTGTACAGTATATAACCTCATATCTGAGTCACAGCCTGCCTGTACAGTATATAACCTCATATCTGAGTCACAGCCTGCCTGTACAGTATATCACCTCATATCTGAGCCACAGCCTGCCTGGACAGTATATCACCTCATATCTGAGTCACAGCCTGCCTGTACAGTATATCACCTCATATCTGAGTCACAGCCTGCCTGTACAGTATATCACCTCATATCTGAGCCACAGCCCGCCTGTTTATAACCTCATATCTGAGTCACAGCCTGCCTGTACAGTATATCACCTCATATCTGAGTCACAGCCTGCCTGTACAGTATATCACCTCATATCTGAGCCACAGCCTTGCCTGGACAGTATATCACCTCATATCTGAGTCACAGCCTGACTGGACAGTATATCACCTCATATCTGAGTCACAGCCTGCCTGTACAGTATATAACCTCATATCTGAGTCACAGCCTGCCTGTACAGTATATAACCTCATATCTGAGTCACAGCCTGCCTGTACAGTATATCACCTCATATCTGAGCCACAGCCTGCCTGGACAGTATATCACCTCATATCTGAGTCACAGCCTGCCTGTACAGTATATCACCTCATATCTGAGTCACAGCCTGCCTGTACAGTATATCACCTCATATCTGAGCCACAGCCCGCCTGTTTATAACCTCATATCTGAGTCACAGCCTGCCTGTACAGTATATCACCTCATATCTGAGTCACAGCCTGCCTGTACAGTATATCACCTCATATCTGAGCCACAGCCTTGCCTGGACAGTATATCACCTCATATCTGAGTCACAGCCTGACTGGACAGTATATCACCTCATATCTGAGTCACAGCCTGCCTGTACAGTATATCACCTCATATCCGAGTCACAGCCTGCCTGTACAGTATATCACCTCATATCTGAGCCACAGCCTGCCTGTACAGTATATCGCCTCATATCCGAGTCACAGCCTGCCTGTACAGTATATCACCTCATATTTGAGTCACAGCCTGCCTGTATTTAAGCTCATCGCCTTCAAGAAATACCTCCAAAACACCAAGTTAATATATGTCTAGTAGGTGACACAAATGTGGTACAAGACATCACAGAAAGCATTTCACTCCTGAACCACAATAAGGTGTAGGAACACAGAATGTTGGTCCGTGTGTGATCTCCAGCCCTGTGGGCCGCCCTCCTGAGGTGGGTGGACATACGTGTCTCCACGCCCTACAGATGTCCCTCACCAGTCTGCCTGCTCAGGTTTAGCTAAACCATTCTGATAGCTGCCTTTGGTCAGGTAAGCCTATGGAGATCAGCTCTCTGTTTACCACGGACAATGTTCGAAAGACCTAATGTAATTATATCTTCTGAACAATACAACTGAACTGCTTATCAAACAATTATTTTCAAGGAACGTATTCTAAGTGGTTGTGTTGGTTAGCCCGTTCAGTACCCTCCGCTGGTGCTGTAGGATCGTACAGTAGTGAACTTGTTGTAGAACCGTCAACATTATAATGTCTCTTGAGCCATTGTGTAAATGTTATAATTCAAAGTATGAGAGCCTATACCCTACTGTACACCCCGTGAGCCAGACAACAGCTTGGTGCAGATTCTCTTATCTCTGTGTAGTGACGCTGTAATCACATTAGACTAACAACATTGTTCCTTAGGGTTAGGGAAAAATAATAAAGGAAAATATATTAAAAATATCTATATATAGTATATTGTATATTTACAAAAAAATATGGTGGATTGAAAATGATGCAGAATATTATATTGATGAAAGCCACAATCTATCTGCACAATCTATCTATCTGCATCTATCTGCACAATCTATCTATCTGCATCTATCTGCACAATCTATCTATCTGCATCTATCTGCACAATCTATCTATCTGCATCTATCTGCACAATCTATCTATCTGCATCTATCTGCACAATCTATCTATCTGCATATATCTGCACAATCTATCTATCTGCATCTATCTGCACAATCTATCTATCTGCATCTATCTGCACAATCTATCTATCTGCATCTATCTGCACAATCTTTTTATCTGCATCTATCTGCGCAATCTATCTATCTGCATCTATCTGCACAATCTATCTATCTGCATCTATCTGCACAATCTATCTATCTGCATCTATCTGCACAATCTATCTATCTGCATCTATCTGCACAATCTATCTATCTGCATCTATCTGCACAATCTATCTATCTGCATCTATCTGCACAATCTATCTATCTGCATCTATCTGCACAATCTATCTGCCCTGTTAAAGCTGTTCTAACCCTCCCCTTAAAAAAAAACACAAACTCCACTTTTGTTTTCTTTCAGTAGGAAATAACAACAGTACAATAGAAAACAGCAGGTCTACAAGCATTATGCTGTATAACAGGTTGTTCTGTTTGTGTTGAACTGGGAATAGAGCCCTTGGCTTGTAAATGGAGTGGTGGAGTGTAGTGATGTCATTCAGTCCACAAGACCCGTGTGTTATCAACAACAATATAACATGTGTGCTCCTTGACTTCTGGGCCTGTGCCTGCCTGTGTACCACCGAGACAGAATCTAGCACACTGATCCTCAGCCTCAGGAGGGTTGTGTCAGATGTCTAGTCTAACTCCTATCTCAAGGGCCCCACATGCAGCATGGGGAAGTGATATACAGTAGGTGGGATGGATGGCTGGATCAGCACTGAAGGATCAGGTTAAGAAAGGAATCACCCCTAGAGAAATAGTTGGAGCTACTGGAGAGAGCCTGAGCAGAGAATTAAAGTTTTCATTTCAAAGGGATTATAATGAGGGTCACTGCTTTTTGATGTCTCCGTTCTGATCATGAAAATAACTTGGGGACGATGAAATCAATTACTACACCCTAGGATGGAATATGAATGGAGACACATTTAGTTATGCAATATTTAATTAGACCCTAGGTTCAGATGTCATTTTTCTGCCTTGACAAAATGAAGTGCAGCTATCTGAAACAGTGCCATGGTGATATCTGCAATCTGAAGGCAATAATACTTGCTACGTGATGGATGGGTGATTTGGAGCTGTCTGCTCCTTGTGTTTTGTGTGATGAGTGAGCACAAGGTCCAAGTGAGTTGTATCGTCTGATATCACCTGCCAGTCCAATCAGGGGAGTAATGTGCATTCAAGGTTACATCACGTTGCTCTGTCCCTCCATAATATCAATTTCCCGGAAGCTCAGAATGTACAACTTCTCCCGTGACAGTAAAGGGGCATATTTGGACGACGTTGCAGTCCTCTGCCATATCCTCTGTTATGGATAAGGACAATTAAAGTCTGATAAGGAGTGTAGCATGGCAGGAAGTACCCCCACTCCAGCCCTTATAAAAGGCTGTTAATGATTGTACTTTAACTCAGAAAAAAATCCTTTTATAGGGTCGACTGCCTCTCCTTGTCAATTGAAGGGTGCCTCAAATGAGAACAGTGGATATCCCCTCCAACAAGTCAATGGCAACTCAGTGCCTGCCTAATTGGAGACTAGGCAGAAAAATCAACAGAAAAGACAATGCCTACTGGGTTGTAGCAGCAAATCAACAGAAAGGACAAGGTCTACTGGGTTGTAAGGGGGAGACATGTCTTATCTTCACATGTGTATGTTTTACATGGGGTCGTTGCTAACGTTACTTTGCTACCTGCCGACTTTACGGTTTTTACTTTCTAATTTTTAACTGTTTAATATATATATTTTTTATCTCTTTCATATTTTTTCATTAAACTTTTTGACCTCGGACGCTTTATCTGGAAATGGCTCTACAGGACCTCCACCAGCCGAAGCTAAGTAGTAACATAAACATTATGCCATTTAACTGCAGTCGTTATACTCATAATATACAGGAGAACTATCGCCTTATGGTGAAGATAGCTGTGCTGCAAGCCCAGCTTCAGACGCAATCGTTAGGCAAGGGTAATTTAAATGTCGGAAAGGATGAAACAGCGTCTGTGCCACCAGTAAGTACAGATTGTAGTATAAATCCCCTCGCACACAACAAGACGGAGTCAGAGGCCGAGCCTTCTCTAGGCTCTCCTCCACCCGTTACGGGTTCTGAGCTTCCGAAGCCTCCCACCATTAGCTCTGACAAATTGAAAACGCTAGTTATTGGCGACTCCATTACCCGCAGTATTTAAAAAAAGAATCATCCAGGGATCAGACACTGTTTACCAGGGGGCAGGGCCACCAACTTGAAGACTAATCTGAAGATGGTGCTGGCTAATACCCTGACTACACCGTTGCAAAATAAATGTTGAAATCTATGTTATTCAATTATTGCACCCACACTGCTCGCGCGCGTCAACGAGCATCTGCGTTGCCAAGGGCTAAAATAGAAGTCCTTTCTATTTCAGATGCAGATCGCACTGCATGTCCTGCCTCTCCCATCTCCTCATTGGTTTATAAAAGCAGGTACCCACGTGCCATCTCCTCATTGGTTATACACACGTGGGTGATTGAAAGACGAACTGTGTTGCCGGTCGTCGTGGTAATACAATGAAAGTTTAGATGCCAATCACCATATACTGTAAGTTCAAAGATGACAAAGCCTGGAAGGAGGAGAGATGACTAGAAATTATTCGGTTGACCATTTTATGTGTGGACTAATTGTCGGAGTAGAGGACCTTGTGCATTTCAGGTAAAATAACAACTCAATGTTTATATCCCAGGACAAATTAGCTAGCAACAGCAAGCTAGCTAAATAGGACAAATTAGCTAGCAAGAGCAAGCTAACTAGCTAAATTGCCATAAATGTTTAATGCTTTTCGACCTGTCCCCAAATTAATGTCATTGGTTCAGAGTTTGTTTTGATATTTTAACCTGCGTGTCGTGATTGCGTTTGGTGTAGGGGGTCAAAATAAATGTATGCACGAAGCTGCACCGCGCAGCTAATTTGGGTTCCGTGTTAGGCTACAACTGGCCAGTATAGAGAGTATAGGGATATTGTTATCCACGTCGGCACCAACGATGTTAGGATGAAACAGTCAGAGGTCACCAAGCGCAAAATAGATTCAGCGTGTAAATCAGCTATAAAGATGTGTCGGCATCGAGTAATTGTCTCTGGCCCCCTCCCAGTTAGGGGGAGGGATGAGCTCTACAGCAGTCTCACAACTCAATCGCTGGTTGAAAACTGTTTTCTGCCCCTCCCTAAAGATAGAATTTGTAGATAATTGGCCCTCTTTCTGGGACTCACCCACAAACAGGACCAAGCCTGGCCTGCTGAAGAGTGACAACTCCATCCTAGCTGGAGGGGTGCTCTCATCTTATCTACCAACATAGACAGGGCTCTAACTCCTCTAGCTCCACAATGAAATAGGGTGCAGGCCAGGCAGCAGGCTGTTAGCCAGCCTGCCAGCTTAGTAGAGTCTGCCACTAGCACAGTCAGTGTAGTCAGCTCAGCTATCCCCATTGAGACCGTGTCTGTGCCTCGATCTAGGTTGGGCAAAACTAAACATGGTGGTGTTCGCTTTAACAATCTCACTGGAATAATGACCTCCTCAAGTCTTGTAATTATTGAAAGAGATTGTGATATCACACATCTCAAAATAGGGCTAATTAATGTTAGATCCCTCACTTCCAAGGCAGTTATAGTCAATGAACTAATCACTGATCATAATGTTGATGTGATTGGCCTGACTGAAACATGGCTTAAGCCTGATGAATTTACTGTGTTAAATCAGGCCTCTCCTCCTGGTTACACTAGTGACCATATCCCCCGCGCATCCCTCAAAGGAAGAGGTGTTGCTAACATTTACGTTAACAAATAAAAATTGACAAAAAAATAAATTCTGCGTTTTCGTCCTTTGAGGTTCTAGTCATGAAATCTATGCAGCCTACTCAATCACTTTTTACGGTTTACAGGCCTCCTGGGCCGTATACAGCATTCCTCACTGAGTTCCCTGAATTCCTATCGGACCTTGTACTCATGGCAGATTATATTCACATTTTTGGTGATTTTAATATTCACATGGAAAAGTCCACAGACCCACTCCAAAAGGCGTTCGGAGCCATCATCGACTCAGTGGGTTTTGTCCAACATGTCTCTGGACCTACTCACTGTCACAGTCATACTCTGGACCTAGTTTTGTCCCATGGAATAAATGTTGTAGATCTTAATGTTTTTCCTCATAATCCTGGACTATCGGACCACCATTTTATTACGTTTGCAGTCGCAACAAATAATCTGCTCAGACCCCAACCAAGGAGCATCAAAGTCGTGCTATAAATTCTCAGACAACACAAAGATTCCTTGATGCCCTTCCAGACTCCCTCTGCCTACCCAAGGACGTCAGAGGACAAAAATCAGTTAACCACCTAACTGAGGAACTCAATTTAACCTTGCGCAATACCGTAGATGCAGTTGCACCCCTAAAAACTAAAAACATTTGTCATAAGAAACTAGCTCCCTGGTATACAGAAAATACCCGAGCTCTGAAGCAAGCTTCCAGAAAATTGGAACGGAAATGGCGCCACACCAAACTGGAAGTCTTCCGACTAGCTTGGAAAGACAGTACCGTGCAGTATCGAAGAGCCCTCACTGCTGCTCGATCATCCTATTTTTCCAACTTAATTGAGGAAAATAAGAACAATCCTAAATTTATTTTTAATAATGTCGCAAAGCTAACTAAAAAGCAGCATTGCCCAAGTGAGGATGGCTTTCACTTCAGCAGTAATATATTCATGAACTTCTTTGAGGAAAAGATCATGATCATTAGAAAGCAAATTACGGACTCCTCTTTTCAATCTGCGTATTCCTCCAAAGCTCAGCTGTACTGAGTCTGCACAACTCTGCCAGGACCTAGGACCAAGAGAGACACTCAAGTGTTTTAGTACTATATCGCTTGACACAATGATGAAAATAATCATGGCCTCTAAACCTTCAAGCTGCATACTGGACCCTATTAAAACTAAACACCTGAAAGAGCTGCTTCCTGTGCTTGGCCCTCCTATGTTGAACATAATAAACGGCTCTCTATCCACTCTATCCAGATGTGTACCAAACTCACTAAAAGTGGCAGTAATAAAGCCTCTCTTAAAAAAGCCAAACCTTGACCCAGAAAATATTTTAAAAACTATCGGCCTATATCGAATCTTCCATTCCTCTCAATTTTCTTTGAAAAAGCTGTTGCGTTGCAACTCACTGCCTTCCTGAAGACAAACTATGTATATGAAATGCTTCAGTCTGGTTTTATACCCCATCATAGCACTGAGACTGCACTTGTGAAGGTGGTAAATGACCTTTTAATGGCGTCAGACCGAGGCTCTGCATCTGTCCTTGTGCTCCTAGACCTTAGTGCTGCTTTTGATACCATCGATCACCACATTCTTTTGGAGAGATTGGAAACCCAAATTGGTCTACATGGACAAGTTCTGGCCTGGTTTAGATCTTATCTGTCGGAAAGATATCAGTTTGTCTCTGTGAATGGTTTGTCCTCTGACAAATCAACTGTACATTTCGGTGTTCCTCAAGGTTCCGTTTTAGGACCACTATTGTTTTCACTATATATTTTACCTCTTGGGGATGGCATTCGAAAACATAATGTTAACTTTCACTTCTATGCGGATGACACACAGCTGTACATTTCAATGAAACATGGTGAAGCCCCAAAATTGCCCTCGCTAGAAGCCTGTGTTTCAGACATAAGGAAGTGGATGGCTGCAAACGTTCTACTTTTAAACTCGGACAAAACAGAGATGCTTGTTCTAGGTCGCAAGAAACAAAGAGATCTTCTATTGAATCTGACAATTAATCTTGATGGTTGTAAAGTCGTCTCAAATAAAAGTGTGAAGGACCTCGGCGTTACTCTGGACCCTGATCTCTCTTTTGACGAACATATCAAGACTGTTTCAAGGACAGCTTTTTCCCATCTACGTAACATTGCAAAAATCAGAAACTTTCTGTCCAAAAATGATGCAGAAAAATGTATCCATGCTTTTGTTACTTCTAGGTTAGACTACTGCAATGCTCTACTTTCCGGCTACCCGGATAAAGCACTAAATAAACTTCAGTTAGTGCTAAATATGGCTGCTAGAATCCTGACTAGAACCAAAAGATTTGATCATATTACTCCAGTGCTAGCCTCCCTACACTGGCTTCCTGTTAAGGCAAGGGCTGATTTCAAGGTTTTACTGCTAACCTACAAAGCATTACATGGGCTTGCTCCTACCTATCTTTCCGATTTGGTCCTGCCGTACATACCTACACGTACGCTACGGTCACAAGACGCAGGCCTCCTAATTGCCCCTAGAATTTCTAAGCAAACAGCTGGAGGGAGGGCTTTCTCCTATAGAGCTCACTTTTTATGGAATGGTCTGCCTACCCATGTGAGAGACGCAGACTCGGTCTCAACTTTTAAGTCTTTACTGAAGACTCATCTCTTCAGTGGGTCATATGATTGAGTGTAGTCTGGCCCAGGAGTGTGAAGGTGAACGGAAAGGATCTGGAGCAACGAACCACCCTTGCTGTCTCTGCCTGGCCGGTTCCCCTCTATCCACTGGGATTCTCTGCCTCTAACCCTATTACAGGGGCTGAGTCACTGGCTTACTTGTGTTCTTTCATGCCGTCCCTAGGAGGGGTGCGCAACTTGAGTGGGTTGAGTCACTGACGTGGTCTTCCTGTCTGGGTTGGCGCCCCCCCTTGGGTTGTGTCGTGGCGGAGATCTTTGTGGGCTACACTCGGCCTTGTCTCAGGATGGTAAGTTGGTGGTTGAAGTTATCCCCCTAGTGGTGTGGGGCTGTGCTTTGGCAAAATGGGTGGGGTTATATCCTTCCTGTTTGGCCCTGTCCGGGGGTATCATCGGATGGGGCCACAGTGTTCCTGACCCCTCCTGTCTCAGCCTCCAGTATTTATGCTGCAGTAGTTTATGTGTCGGGGGGCTAGGGTCAGTCTGTTATATCTAGAGTATTTTTTCCTGTCTTATCCGGTATCCTGTGTGAATTTATTTATGCTGCCTCTAATTCTCTCTCTCTCCCTCCCCTCCCGGAGGACCTAAGCCCTGGGACCTTGCCTCAGGACTACCTGGCCTGATGACTCCTTGCCGTCCCCAGTCCACCTGGTTGTGCTGCTGCTCCAGTTTCTACTGTTCTTCCTGCGGCTATGGAACTTTGACCTTTTCACCGGACGTGCTACCTTGTCCCGGACCTGCTGTTTTTGACTCTCTCTCTCTACCGCACCTGCTGTCTCTAATTCTGAATGCTCGGCTATGAAAAGCCAACTGACTTTAACCTTTTACTCCTGAGGTGCTGCCCTGTTGCACCCTATACAACCACTGTGATTATTATTATGTGACCATGCTGGTCATCTATGAACGTTTGAACATCTTCGCCATGTACTGTTATAATCTCCACCCGGCACAGCCAGAAGAGGACTGGCCACCCCTCAGAGTCTGGTTCCTCTCTATGTTTCTTCCTAGGTTCTTGACTTTCTAGGGAGTTTTTCCTAGCCACCATGCTTCTACATCTGCATTGCTTGCTGTTTGGGGTTTTAGGCTGGGTTTCTGTATAGCACTTTTGACATCAGCTGATGTAAAAGGACTTTATAAATACATTTGTTTGAATTTGATTGATCTGTTGGCAAGGAAATTTCATTTTCAAAAATGGTGTCACAGTGTTTTTTGTTTCCAAATTTTACCACAAGTATTCATTGCTAATGATTGAAAGAGTAATGTATTCATTTTTAATGGTTGAAAGAGCAATGTATTCATTACTAATGGTTGAAACAGCAATGTATTAATTTAGAAGGTTAAATTAGTATTGTGTGCTAGTATAAAGTGACAATATAAAGTGTATCCCCACTGGATCACCAGATCACAGCCAGATTAAGATGTCTTTGTCATGACATCTTTTTAACGTCATGAAAAATATGTCTTATTTTGGTAGATATCTGTTTTTTGTTGAAATACGATTTAACTACTTACCAGTTATCTAAATGCTACTCAGTTAATATACTCCAATCTATATAAACATGTGCATAGTATAATATACGCAGCAATTGCATATAAGACACTAGAACCATTACAATTATAACAATTGGGAAAAATATATTTTTCTGCAGGGCATGATTCAACTAGCACACTTGGCAAACAACAGCTGGCAGAGTGTACCAAAGCGGGTTAGGGTCTCGTGGCATATTGTACCCAGGTAACACGCTGGGCTCAGGCCTATTCCATTTGAGACTCTGGGAACTCGGCATGGACTCAGACTCGGGGGACTTCATACGGGCAGAGCTTTTCCCGAGTCTGGCAGAATCATATTACTCTGGGCTCCGGCTAATGGTACTCGGGCCAAGTCCACTTCAGCTTATCCTGCCGATGTAACCTTTTCTGGAGTATGGCCATTTGAGGTTTTTATTCAGCAGGTGATGAAATACACATTTAAAACCTCTACCACTTCTCTCTCCCGGATCCGGGATCCTCCTCATCAAAAAAGCTGACTAGCATAGCCTAGCCTAACGGGACAAGGATATCATATAATATAATTTTCATGAAATCACAAGTCCAATACAGCAAATGAAAGATAAACATCTTGTGAATCCAGCCATCATTTCCGAGTTTTAAAATGTTTTACAGCGAAAACACAATATGTATTTCTATTAGCTAACCACAATAGCCAAAGACTCAAACGCATATTTTCACCATGTTTCTACCGCATAGGTAGCTATCACAAAACCGACCAAATATAGAGATATAATTAGTCACTAACCAAGAAACAACTTCATCAGATGACAGTCTTATAACATGTTATACAATACATTTATGTTTTGTTCGAAAAATGTGCATATTTGAGGTATAAATCATAGTTTTACATTGCAGCTACCATCACAAATAGCACCGAAGCAGCCAGAAGTTATGAAAAAGACATGGTGTACAGCAAATGAAAGATAAACATCTTGTGAATCCAGCCAATATTTCCGATTTTTTAAGTGTTTTACAGCGAAAACACAATATAGAATTATATTAGCTTACCACAATAGCCAAACACACAAATGCATTTATTCACCGCAAAAGGTAGCTATCGCAAAAACCAGCAAAAGATATAAAATGAATCACTAACCTTGAACAACTTCATCAGATGACAGTCTGTCACGCCCTGGCCTTAGTATTCTTTGTTTTCTTTATTATTTTAGTTAGGTCAGGGTGTGACATGGGGAATGTTTGTGTTTTGTCGGTTTTGGGTGGTTATATGGTAAAGGGGGTGTTGGGTGTAGTGTATGGGTTTGTGTTGAGTGTATGTGTCTAGCTGTGTCTATGTTGGGTGTAGTTGTCTAGGAAAGTCTATGGTTGCCTGAATGGGTTCCCAATTAGAGACAGCTGATTTCTGTTGTCTCTGATTGGGAGCCATATTTAAGGTAGCCATAGGCTTTAGTTTGTGGTGGGTAATTGTCTATGTCTGAACGTTTGTAGCCTGTGTATGTGCACAACGTTTATTAGCTTCACGGTCGTTTATTGTTTTGGTTAGTTTGTAAGTGTTTTTGTTTCGTTTTTTCCTTCTTCTCATTAAAAGGAAGATGGCTTATTTTCCAAATGCTGCGTTTTGGTCCGTCTCTCCCCCACACGATCGTGACAGAATTACCCACCAATGCATGACCAAGCGGCATGTAAAGCGGCAACAGGACCCACCTACACAGGATTCTTGGACATGGGAGGAGATACTGGATGGTAAGGGACCTTGGGCACAACCGGGAGAGCGGAAGGCAGCGAAAGCCGAGAGGAGGCGATATGAGGAGGCAGCACGGAAGCAAGGCTGGAGACCCGTGAGTAATAATAATATAATACCCCAAAATTTCTTGGGGAGGGGCTCATGGGGAGTGTGGCGAGTCCAGATGGGAGATCTGCGTCAACTTCCCGTGCTACCCGTGAGGACTCTAAGAGGGAACCTGAGCCAGTCGGGCTGATATTGGAGGTGAGCAATGGGAATGATACAGAGACTGTTAAGGATTTATTGGGGAGGTTGGAAGAGAGTGAAATGAGGGAGCTGCTGTGTTGGTGCGTGAGGCACAAGATCCACCCGACAGAGCGTGTGCGGGATGTGATGTTACCTGAGTCAGCTCTCCATGCTCGTCCTGATGTGCGTGCTAACCGTCTGGGAATGACAGTCCCACGAACCAGGCCTCCTGTACGCCTCCCTACTCCTGCACCTCCTGTATTAGCCCCACGTACTAACTCTCCTGTGACAGTCCCCAGCCCAGTACCACCAGTGCCTCCTCCACGCACTAGCCCTATGGTGCGTGTCTCCAGCCCTTTACCACCAGTGCCTAAACCACGCACCAAGCCTCCTGTGTGTCCCCAGAGTCCTGTGCGTCCTGTTGCTGCTCCCCGCACTAACCCTGAGATGCGTGTCCCCAGCCTGGGACCACCAGTTCCGGCACCACGCACTAGGCCTAATGTGCGTCCCCAGGGTCCAGTATGCCCTGTTGCTGCTCCCCGCACTAGCCCTGAGATGCGTGTCCCCAGTCCGGTACCACCAGTTCCGGCACCACGCACTAGGCCTAATGTGCGCTCCCAGGGTCCAGTATGCCCTGTTCCTTCTCCCCGCACTAGCCCTGAGATGCGTGTCCCCAGCCCGGTACCACCAGTTCCGGCACCACGCACCAGGCCTACAGTGCGCCTCAGCCGGCCAGAGTCTGCCGTCTGCACAGCGATGCCTGAACTGCCCGTCTGCCAAGCGCCATCTGAGCCATCCGTCTACCCAGCGCCATCTGAGCCATCCGTCTACCCAGCGCCATCTGAGCCATCCGTCTACCCAGCGCCATCTGAGCCATCCGTCTGCCCCGAGCCATTAGAGCCGCCCGTCTGTCCCGAGTCGTCAGAGCCGTTCGTCAGTCAGGAGCCGCTAGAGCCATTCGTCAGACAGGATCTGCCAGAGCCGCCAACCAGACAGGATCTGCCAGAGCCGCCAACCAGACAGGATCTGCCAGAGCCGCCAACCAGACAGGATCTGCCAGAGCCGCCAACCAGACAGGATCTGCCAGATCCGCCAGCCAGCCATGTGCAGCCAGATCCGCCAGCCAGCCATGTGCAGCCAGATCCGTCAGCCAGCCATGAGCAGCCAGATCCGTCAGCCAGCCATGAGCAGCCAGATCCGTCAGCCAGCCATGAGCAGCCAGATCCGTCAGCCAGCCATGAGCAGCCAGATCCGTCAGCCAGCCATGAGCAGTCAGATCCGTCAGCCAGTCATGAGCAGCCAGATCCGTCAGCCAGCCATGAGCAGCCAGATCCGTCAGCCAGCCATGAGCAGCCAGATCCGTCAGCCAGCCATGAGCAGCCAGATCCGTCAGCCAGCCATGGGCCGTCCCTCAATCCGGAGCTGCCGTCCCTCAGTCCGGAGCTGCCGTCCCTCAGTCCGGAGATGCCGTCCCTCAGTCCGGAGCTGCCGTTCCTCAGTCCGGAGCTGCCCCTTATCCTGGTGCTGCCCCTTATCCTGGTGCTCTCCCTTATCCTGGTGCTGCCCCTTATCCTGGTACTGCCCCTTAGTCCGGAGCTGCCCCTTAGTCCGGAGCTGCCCCTTAGTCCGGAGCTGCCCCTTAATTCAGTGGGGTTAATGTGGAGGGGGGTCATTTGGAGGAAGCTACGGAGGCGGTTAGTGACTGTGGTGGGGTGGGGACCACGACCAGTGCCGGAGCCGCCACCGTGGAAGGAAGCCCACCCAGACCCTCCCCTAGACTGTGTGCTGGTGCGCCCGGAGTTCGCACCTTAAAGGGGGGGGTTATGTCACGCCCTGGCCTTAGTATTCTTTGTTTTCTTTATTATTTTAGTTAGGTCAGGGTGTGACATGGGGAATGTTTGTGTTTTGTCGGTTTTGGGTGGTTATATGGTAAAGGGGGTGTTGGGTGTAGTGTATGGGTTTGTGTTGAGTGTATGTGTCTAGCTGTGTCTATGTTGGGTGTAGTTGTCTAGGAAAGTCTATGGTTGCCTGAATGGGTTCCCAATTAGAGACAGCTGATTTCTGTTGTCTCTGATTGGGAGCCATTTTTAAGGTAGCCATAGGCTTTAGTTTGTGGTGGGTAATTGTCTATGTCTGAACGTTTGTAGCCTGTGTATGTGCACGACGTTTATTAGCTTCACGGTCGTTTATTGTTTTGGTTAGTTTGTAAGTGTTTTTGTTTCGTTTTTTCCTTCTTCTCATTAAAAGGAAGATGGCTTATTTTACAAATGCTGCGTTTTGGTCCGTCTCTCCCCCACACGATCGTGACACAGTCTTATAACATCAGGTTATACAATACACTTATGTTTTGTTCGAAAATGTGCATATTTAGAGCTGCAAACCGTGGTTATACATTGTGAATATGTAGCAACATTTCCCCAGAATGTCCAGAGCTATTTTGGACACTCACCTAATCTGACCAAAGAACTCATCATAAACTTTACATAAAAATACTTGTTGTATGGCAATTGAAAGATACACTGGTTCTTAATGCAACCGCCATTTTAGATTTTTTTAAATAACTTTACCATAACAAACAGCTTGCGTTATTGCGAGACAGCGCTCGCCAAAACGGCGGAGAATAGGAATCAACATTTTCCACAGAAATACGAAATAACATCATAAATTGTTCTTACTTTTGCTGAGCTTCCATCAGAATCTTGTACAAGGAGTCCTTGGTCCAGAATAAATCGTTGTTTGGTTTTATAATGTCCTTTTCTTCTGTCGAATTAGCGCCACAATGCTAGCCAATGTTGATAACGTTCCCATTTTCTCTCGATGCAAAAAACGGAAAACTCCAAAAGTCCCAATAAACGTTGAATAATCTGATAAAACTCGGTTGAAAAAACCTACTTTACGATGTTATTATCACATGTATCAAATAAAATCTCTTCTTATCAGAAGACAATATCGAGGTACTTCGCGCGCCTTGGTAGACAAAGGAAATTCCTGACCTGCCACTCCAAAAGCTCTTGTTTGACCTCAGATCAAGCTAGACACCCCATTCCACCTTCCACTGCCTGTTGACATCTAGTGGAAGGCGTATGAAGTGCATGCATATCGATAAATATAAGGCAATTGAATAGGCAGGCCCTGAAACAGAGCCTCGTTTTCAGATTTTTCACTTCCTGCATGGAAGTTTGCTGCAAAATGAGTTCTGTTTTACTCACAGACATAATTCAAACAGTTTTAGAAACTTCTGAGTGTTTTTTATCCAGTAGTAATAATAATATGCATATTGTATGATCTAGAAAAGGGTACGAGGCCGTTTCATTTGGGCACGATTTTTTTCAAGTGAAAACAGCGCCCCCCTATTGACAAGAAGTTTTAAAACACTAAGAATTGTGATATTTCACCTCCAAGTCATCGGAACTGATAGGTCATTAATAGCTGAAATTTGTGACAGTCTCTGCGGTCCTATAGCTATTAGAAATGTTCTCCAATGCTTTTGCTTTTACTACAGGCTATTGCCGTGTTTTCCGTAGTTGCAGTCCACCCAATTGAAAAGTGCACATTCACTTCCATAACATTTGTTCTAGACTACCAGCATGTAAGATGAACATACACAATAATACAGGATACCCTTACAACAATGCACTTCTGTTAAAATGGAGTAAGTGCAATTAAATAATGGTTGTTTAATTAATGATATCTGGTAGCTTGCTGTGTGTGTGTGTTGGCTTCTAATGGTTGTCTTTTGATAATATTAATAGAACAGTTTATTGTGCTGGACATTCCTACTAAATGCTGTTTTGATGTTCATTATAACCAACACCATTTGTTTTCAGGATTTTAACAAATAACACTATATATTTTTTATTTCAATATCCTACCACAATCCACCAGGATTTACAAAAACCTTATTTTTTCCCCCCAATATATTTCCATCAACAATTAGTAAACAATTATTGCACCTAAATAAGAAGGCATATCAGTTCCAGCTAAAACTTGGATTGGAATCTGTGCCTCGTGCAGCAATAGATCTATGCATGCAGGCACTGCTTGTTCGAGTGTCAACATTCCATAAGGTACATTGGGACAAAGTGCCCGGTAAGCTACACAGCACATTGTTTGAGTGTCAACATTCCATAAGGTACATTGGGACAAAGTGACCGGTAAGCTACACAGCACATTGTTCGAGTGTCAACATTCCATAAGGTACATTGGGACAAAGTGCCAGCAGGCTACACAGCAACACAGATGGAAAACAGCTGACATAAAAACTGCTATGTGGTAGTCCCTGTTCTCTTAAATTCTTGTAAAATGTTTTGGCGAGAAGAATGCCAGGGAAAGTTTTGCTAGCTAGCTGGCTAATTTCAGCTAGCTAACGTTAGCTCTCCGCTAATCCTCCATGGACATGGCAAGTTTGAATTTTTACCTGTTATAGCTAGCTAGCTAACTTTTTGACATTTTGATATCTGTTTAGATAGTGTATGTGTAATGACAGTGTATGTGTGTGTCATGACGTTGGCCTGGGGGTAGGTTTATGACAGTCATAAATACCTCTTTCCCCCCTCCCCCGTTCCTCTCCCTACTCTACTGATGTGACATTAGAAAGCCCCTTTGGTTAACATAGAGATTCTGGGAACATCAGAAGTTGGGGGGAAATTAACTATATTCTGGTAATCCGACCAACTGAACATATGCGGTGGTACTTAAGGTATATTATGTCAGTTCGGTTGCCCTCTGACATATTCTCATCAATGATAGAATGACATAAGCTCTACTGTGGAAAGTCTAAACATCAGACGTATCGGATTCACATGGAATTGTTGTTTAATTCAAATGTTTGAATATGAAATTTTTTGTGAAGAGATTAAATGTAATTTTAGCTCCAAATGAGAGATTTGGGTTTTCATAAGTTTGGGCCTCTGCTCAACCAGTGGCCCGCCCCTGTGAAGAGACATGGGTAATAAACTTTTCAGACACACCCCTCTCCCTCCACTATATAAGCCATTGACAAAAATATAACTTCCTGTTCCGAGGATGACGATGACGGTCCTATGTCAGAATGGTTCAGATAATAACTACAGAACTAAGCCAACATCAGCATGAGCTTTGGTTGTGAATGGTATGAGCTTTGAACTCGTATTCACTACAGAACTGATACCTCCTAGCCGTTGAGTTAGCAACAGCTGCTACAAACGCAGGTTAGGAAGGACAGTCCGAGTGTCACGTTCCTGACCTATTTATGTTAGTTTTTGTGTGTTAGTTGGTCAGGACGTGAGGTTGGGTGGGCATTCTATGTTATCTGTTTCTATGTTGGTTTCGGTTTGCCTGGTATGGCTCTTGATTAGAGGCAGGTGGTTTGCGTTTGCCTCTAATTAAGAGTCATATTTAGGTAGGGCATTCTCACTGTTTGTTTGTGGGTGATTGTCTCCTGTGTCCGTATGTTATGTTCGTACCACATAGGACTGTAGCGTTTGTTTGTTTGTTTCGTTTTCGTTTCGATGTCGTCTGTTACCTGTACGTAAGTTTATGTTTAGTTATGTAAGTTTATGTTCAGGTCTCGTCAACGTCGTTTTGTTATTTTGTAGTTTTGCAAGTGTTTGTTTCGTTTCGTGTTGCCATCTTTATCGTTGTTTAATAAAGATGGCTTATTTCCCTGAAGCTGCGTTTTGGTCTGAGGATCCTTCTCTCCTCACCTCGTCCGAGGATGAGGAGAGCGTCACCCGTTACACCGAGTATCCCGTCTTCTACACAACGACGTTACTCCAACGTATACAGTGATCACCAGAGACATTCTTCAAAGGACAGAGGACTCGGTTTGGCAACACGGTCTTCCATCTACCACCAACCTACTGAAGCGCAGCTCAGAGTAAATATTTATTGCATTTTCCTTTTCCAAATGGGTGGTAATTTAGAATGCATAAGATACTGTATTTACGATAGCACAGCTTCGCCTCTGTTCCAGTCTCCCGCTCTTTCACTAAAACCCAGCCCCCTTTCCTTTGTGTAACAAGCTGTCATATCTGTTCCGCCCGCAAGGGACGTTTTCCTTTATGACGGCAATTTGTAATCAAGTTATGATTTAATTGTGTATGTGTGATTCTGTGTGATTAGTTAGGTATTTAGTAAATACATATTTAAACCCAATTTTGTATTGCTGATTCAACTTGTTAGCCAGGGTTCGTGAAGATAACCAAGGATTTACAACTTTCAGAGGAGACTGAATAAGATGACGATTAATATTGACTGCTATTGATGTAAAATATGATTAGGTCTATAAGAGTTTATTCGGAAGATAACAGCTCTATAAATATTATTTTGTGGTGTCCCTCCTCTCTAGTTAATTACATTTACATGATTAGTTCAATCAGGTAATATTAATTACGGAGAAAGTATTTTATAGAATAGCATGTCATAAAACTTAACCGGCATAGCCAAAGACACGGCATGTGTGTGTGTGTGTGTGTGTGTGTGTGTGTGAGAGAGAGAGAGAGGATGAACACAACTGTATAAAACATGTCAATGTTGTCATGCTAGCTGTGCGTGTGTGTGTGTGTGTGTGTGTGTCTGTGTGTGTGTGTGTGTGTGTGTGTGTGTGTGTGTGTGTGTGTGTGTGTGTGTGCATTTGCATGTTCTGTGTGAGAGAGAGATGATGGTGATCACAATAACTTATGGAAAAGATTGTCATCATTTCAACATTGCAGATAGAAACTTTAATTGGTGATTATGGAAACAGATGGAAATTGAAAACATTGTTCATTTCATTTCTAACATTTTCCTCAGCAATACTTACTTTACAGTATGCAATACGCTGTAGTCAGGTGGTCATTACCAGGTCTTAACTATGACCAGTAGGCTGCATAATATAGTGGTCACAATTGTGACCAGCTGGTCGTATGGTGGTCAGAAAAATTCATAATTCTAGTCAGTAAAAAGAAGTTTAAAAACTTCAGTTTTCAGCCAGTTTGCGACCAGAATGAGACGTCATAAAAATACTTCATACTGACGTCTTTTCAAGCTGATTTTGCCCACTGAGATGCCTTGTTCACACTGCAGGCCTTTAATGTTCAAAACAGTTTTGTTTTCAACTCTGTTTTGGAATAATGACTGTCCAAACAGCATGCAGCAATTGATCAAATCGGAAATTGTGTGTATTCAGACTGCAGTCATTTGCTGACATGGCTATGCTAGTTGTGCAGTGGTGTAGGCTGATTGGTGATGGTGCTCGGGGTTCCTATCACTCTCACGTTGTTGTGTATCAACCTAAGGTGACAACAATGTCTGCCATGGAATTCTCCCAGTGGCTTTGAATGTAAGACAGGATAGTATAAGAATACTGTTAACGCCTCAAAGGATAAGATGATCCAACTTTCAAAACAAGTCATTTTTTGGCTAACCACAACAGTCAACTAACTAGCTAGGTCAGTATGCATGTGAGCACATGTTTTGTGTGTGTGGGCGTGTGTGTGTGTGTGTGTGTGTGTGTGTGTGTGTGTGTTGGGGTGTCAGTGTAAGTATGTGTGTGTGTGTGTGTGGGTAGAGTCCAGTGTGTGTGCAGCGCAAGAAAATTAGCTGAAAAAAGGTTCAATTCAGGTAGACCGGGTATCGATTTGAAGAGCTATTTGGCAGTCTTGTTTAGCAGACTTATGGCTTGGGGGTAGAAGCTGTTAAAATCAAATTTTATTGGTCACATACACATATTGGTCACATACACATACACATACTGTCACGACTTCGACCGAGGCAGGCTCTCCTTCCCGTTCGGGTTGCGTTCGGCGGCCTATTAGCTGCCACTGATCCTTTTCTCCCCCTCCCTATGTGTTTATTGGGCGCACCTGTTTTGTATGAGGGTTAATTAGTTGGGCTTATTTAATCAGCCGGCATACACGTTTCTTTGTGCGGGATTGTTTGTATGTAAGTTGGTGTTGGTTTTGTGCTTCATGTTTCTGGACATTATTCATTCCCCACGTGTCTGGGGTAGCCGTTTTCCAATCCTTTGTAGACGATATTCTCAGGGACCTGCACGGGCAGGGAGTGGTTGTTTATATCGATGACATTCTGATCTACTCAGCCACTTACGCCGCGCATGTGTCTCTGGTACGCAAGGTGCTTGGTAGACTGCTGGAGCATGACCTATATGTCAAGGCTGAGAAGTGTGTGTTCTCCAAACGAGCCGTCTCTTTTCTGGGTTATCGCATTTCCACCTCGGGCGTGGTGGTAGGGAGTGACCGCATTAAGGCCATGCGTAATTGGCCGACTCCGACCACGGTAAAGGAGGTGCAGCGGTTTTTGGGTTTTGCCAACTACTACCGGAGGTTTGTCCGGGGTTTTGGCCAGGTGGCAGCTCCTATTACCTCACTGCTGAAGGGGGGTCCGGTGCGTTTGCAGTGGTCAGCAAAAGCGGACGGAGCTTTCAACAGGTTGAAGGCGCTGTTCACGGATGCGCCCGTGTTGGCACATCCGGATCCCTCTCTAGCATTCATAGTGGAGGTGGACGCGTCCGAGGCTGGGGTAGGTGCCGTGCTATCACAGCGCTCTGGTACGCCACCAAAACTCCACCCCTGTGCTTTCTTCTCGAAGAAACTCAGCCCAGCGGAGCGTAACTATGATGTGGGGGACCGGGAGTTGTTAGCAGTGGTCAGTGCCCTGAAGGTGTGGAGACACTGGCTTGAGGGGGCTAAGCACCCTTTTCTCATCTGGACCGACCACCAGAATCTGGAGTATATTCGGGCAGCAAGGAGACTGAATCCACGTCAAGCAAGGTGGGCCATGCTCTTTATCCAATTCCAGTTTACCTTAACGTATAGACCGGGCTCCCAGAACGTAAAGGCGGATGCACTGTCCCGTTTTTACGACTCGGACGATCGGCCCACCGAACCCACTCCCATCCTTCCCGCCTCTAGGCTGATAGCACCAGTGGTGTGGGAAGTGGATTCGGACATCAAGCGGGCGTTACGGGCGGAACCCGTTCCTCCTCAGTGTCCGGTGGAGCGGAAATACGTGCCGCTTGGTGTTCGGGACAAATTGATTCGGTGGGCTCACGTTCTACCCTCCTCGGGTCACCCTGGGGTGAAGAGGACAGTGGGGAGCCTTCGGGGGAGGTATTGGTGGCCTACCTTGGCGAGAGACGTTAGGGTTTATGTTTCCTCCTGTTCGGTATGCGCCCAGAGTAAGGCTCCTAGGCACATTCCTAGAGGGAAGTTACAACCCCTCCCCGTTCCACAACGGCCTTGGTCGCACCTGTCCGTAGATTTTCTGACCGATCTTCCCCCGTCTCAGGGGAACACTACGGTACTGGTGATTGTGGATCGGTTCTCGAAGTCCTGTCGTCTCCTCCCGTTGCCCGGTATGCCTACAGCCCTACAGACTGCGGAGGCATTATTCACCCACGTCTTCCGGCACTACGGGGTGCCGGAGGACATTGTTTCTGATCGGGGCCCCCAATTCACGTCCCGAGTATGGAGGGCGTTTATGGAGCGTTTGGGGGTCTCGGTCAGCCTTACATCCGGTTATCACCCTGAGGTGGGTAGGTTTCTGCGGTCGTATTGCCAGGACCGGCCAGGGGAGTGGGCGAGATACATTCCCTGGGCCGAAATGGCCCAGAACTCACTACGCCACTCCTCTACTAACGTGTCCCCCTTTCAGTGTGTATTGGGGTACCAGCCGGTCCTGGCACCATGGCATCCGAGCCAGACCGAGGCTCCTGCGGTGGAGGAATGGGTGCAGCGCTCCAAGGAGACATGGAGAGCCGTCCAGGAATCACTTCAACAAGCTAGTGGACGGCAGAAGAGGAGTGCTGACCGGCACCGCAGTGAGGCCCCCGTGTTTGTACCGGGGGACAGGGTCTGGCTCTCGACCCGAAACCTGCCCCTCCGCTTGCCCTGCCGGAAGCTGGGTCCGCAGTGTGTAGGGCCCTTCAAAGTCCTGAGGAGAATAAACGAGGTGTGTTATCGATTACAACTCCCTTCCTATTATCGTATTAACCCCTCGTTTCATGTGTCTCTCCTCAGGCCAGTGGTAGCTGGTCCCCTGCAGGACGGTGAGGTATCGGAGGTCCCCCCCCCCCCCCCCCCCCCCGCCCCCCCCCCCCCCGGCGTACAAGATACGGACCATTCTGGACTCGAGACGCCGGGTGAGGGGCCTGCAGTACCTCGTGGACTGGGAGGGGTATGGTCCGGAGGAGAGGTGCTGGGTACCGGTGGGGGACATTTTGGATCCGTCTATGCTGAGGGATTTCCATCGCCTCCATCCGGATCGCCCTGCACCTCGTCCTCCGGGTCGACCTCGAGGCCGGTGTCGGCGCGCTGCGGGAGCCGCGCGTCAGAGGGGTGGTACTGTCACGACTTCGACCGAGGCAGGCTCTCCTTCCCGTTCGGGTGGCGTTCGGCGGTCGTCGTCACCGGCCTATTAGCTGCCACTGATCCTTTTCTCCCCCTCCCTATGTGTTTATTGGGCGCACCTGTTTTGTATGAGGGTTAATTAGTTGGGCTTATTTAATCAGCCGGCATACACGTTTCTTTGTGTGGGATTGTTTGTATGTAAGTTGGTGTTGGTTTTGTGCTTCATGTTTCTGGACATTATTCACTCCCCACGTGTCTGGGGTAGTTTATTAGTGTACACCCAATGTGTTAGTAGGGTGGCCTAGTTTGTCCGTGTTTCATTAAAAAGCATTTGTTTTGCAATTGCTGCTCCTGCGCTTTTTCCTTCACACTCCGACACCCAGGCCTTACACATACATTGCAGTTGTAGCGAAATGCTTGTAAAGATTTTTGTATGCATTCCTAAAAGTTGAGTAGCAGTGGTCCAAAGTTTTCCCAGCGCGAGTACTACAGTCAATGTGTTGGTAGAACTTCGGTAGCGTTTTCCTCAAAGTTGCTTCGTTAAAATCCCCAGCTACAATAAATGTTGCCTCAAGATATGTGGTTTCCAGTTTGCATAAAGTACAGTGTAGTTCTTTGAGGGTGGTCGTGGTATCAGTTTGATGGGGAATATACACGGCTGTGACTATAACCGAAGATAATTCTCTTGGTCGGTATTTGATTGTGAGGTATTCTAGGTCGGGTGAACAAAAGGACTATGTTATCACAATCACACCATGAGTAGTTATTCAGGAAACATACACCACGCATTTCTTCTTCCCGGAGAGTTCTTTATTCCTGTCTGCGCGATGAACTGAGAACCCAGCTGGCTGTGTGGACGGGGAAAGTATATCCTGAGAGAGCCATGTTTCCATGAAACAGAGTATGTTACAATCCCTGATGTGTCTCTGGAAGGAGATCCTCGCCCTGGGCTCGTCTACTGTAATATCCAGAGACTGAACATTAGCGAGTAATATACTCGGAAGCGGTGGATGGTGTGCATGCCTCCTGAGTCGAGCCAGAAGTCCACTCCGAATACCTCTTCTCTGCCGAAGGTGTTTTGGCGCAGCCCCCGGAATAAGTTCAATTGCCCTGGAGGGTACGATCAAAGGATGCAATTTGGGAAAGTCGTATTCCTGGTCCTAATGCCGGTGAGTTACCGCCGCTCTGATATCCAAAAGTTATTTCCGGCTGTATGTAATAACACAAATATTTTTGTAGCAACATGAAAGAGGAGGGAAGTCGCCCACCGAGAAAATAAACTGTCACTCCTGCACAGATACAACAACACCAAGTGTTGTCTCTGAGGTGTTCCAATTACTTTAAGGCAAACTGGCAAACCACTAATAACTTCTGGGAACCTGAGAATATAGCACAGCAACTAATTACACAACCAAGTCAGTTAGACTGATTGTTGACACATAGGTCTCTCATTTCTTCATCCACATGGAATGGAAGACAATCGGCAACTAGACCAATGTTTAATTTGACTGCTGTCAACAGGGTGACCAGTATTGACAATATGAGACAATACGCTCTCACCAGTGTGCAGAAACAACTGTTGAGCAATTGGTACAGATTCATCCCTATCAACAGCCTCATCATCCCGGGACTAGGGATTTCTCTAGCAGAGTGTTGACACAGTCTGCAGAAATGGGACTGCAGACAATGACATGTGCTGAGTAAGACACAGGTTTAAATCAATTCTCTCTGCACATCCCATGCCGTGTGTGGGATTACAGTAAAGGCTGCATGTAATGAAGTCTGTCTATAAGGGGGGTAAGACGTAACAGATTACAGTAAAAGCTGGATGTAATGAAGTCTGTCTATAAGAGAGGTAAAACGTAACAGATTACAGTAAAAGCTGGATGAAATGAAGTCTGTCTATAAGAGAAGTACGACGTAACAGATAACAGTAAAAGCTGGATGTACTGAAGTCTGTCTATAAGAGAGGTAAGACGTAACAGATTACAGTAAAATCTGGATGTAATGAAGTCTGAGAGGTAAAATGTAACAGATTACAGTAAAATGGATGTAATGCTTTTTAAAAATATAACTTTAATTTATACAGGTTTTTCTCATTGAGATAAAATACATTTTTCAAGAGAGACCTAGTCCAACAGCAGCAGGTGGAACAAAGTTAAAGACAAAACATCTTACATACACTAACACAACATTAAACAAAACTATAGACACACATACAGTACAACAATTACATATTACGTAAAGAAACACAAATGTCATAACTAAAAAACAGCTGTACTAAAGACAATTACACTCTTATATGATATTTACATCGACCAAGTGTTTAAACTCCACCAACCTGACTAGATCATCACATTTTAAAATGTCCTGGAATTCTCTCCTGAACCCGGGGCTGAGTAACTAAACTATTTCTACCATGACCTGTTCTAACTCTTGGTACTGTTAAAAGCAAATGAGAATGGGACCGTAATTTATATTAATTTACTTATCTGATTAAAAGAAACAGAGATAAAATGGCATTATACCCAATATGGCTTTTTAACTCAGTGTATACCAGTGGCTAAGCTTACGCAAGGTCATTGAAGACCAGCCAACGGTGCAGTAGAAATCACAATGATATGTTAGACGTTTTTGATTGGTAATGAACCTGAGGGTCGCATGATATACTGAATCAAGTGCTCTCAGGGCAGTGGTTGGGGCCTGCATATAAACTTAGCAAAAAAAGAAACGGCCCTTTTTCAGGACCCTGTCTTTCAAAGATAAGGTCGTTAAGACACTATCAGCTTACAGACGGTAGGCAATTAAGGTCACAGTTATGAAAACTTAGGACACTAAAGAGGCCTTTCTACTGACTCTGAAAAACACCAAAAGAAAGATGCCCAGGGTCCCTGCTCATCTGCGTGAACGTGCCTTAGGACAGCGCTACAGGGAGACAGGACATACAGCTGATCGTCCTCGCAGTGGCAGACCGCGTGTAACAACACCTGCACAGGATCGGTACATCCGAACATCACACCTGCGGGACAGGTACAGGATGGCAACAACAACTGCCCGAGTTACACCAGGAACGCACAATCCCTCCATCAGTGCTCAGACTGTCAGCAATAGGCTGAGAGAGGCTGGACTGAGGGCTTGTAGGCCTGTTGTAAGGCAGGTCCTCACCAGACATCATCGGCACCAACGTTGCCTATGGGCACAAACCCACCGTCACTGGACCAGACAGGACTGGCAAAAAGTGCTCTTCTCTGACGAGTCACGTTTTTTTCTCACCAGGGGTGATCGTCGGATTCACGTTTATCGTCGAAGGAATGACTGTTACACCGAGGCCTGTACTTTAGAGCGGGATCGATTTGGAGGTGGAGGGTCCGTCATGGTCTGGGGCGGTGTGTCACAGCATCATCGGACTGAGCTTATTGTCATTGCAGGCAATCTCAACGCTGTGCGTTACAGGGAAGACATCCTCCTCATTTCATTTGGTACCCTCCTGCTCATTCTGACATGACCCTCCATCATGACAATGCCACCAGCCATACTGCTCGTTCTGTGCATGATTTCCTGCAAGACAGGAATGTCAGTGTTCTGTCATGGCCAGCGAAGAGCCCGGCACTCAACCCCATTGAGCACGTCTGGGACCTGTTGGATCGGAGGGTGAGGGCTAGGGCCGTTCTCCCCAGAAATGTCCATTACCTTGCAGGTGCCTTGGCGGAAGAGTGGGGTAACATCTCACAGCAAGAACTGGCAAGTCCAGTGTATGCAGTCCATGAGGAGGAGATGCACTGCAGTACTTAGTCAGTATCTGGTGTGGCCACCAGCTGCATTGTTACTTTTGATTTTGATTTTGTTCTAGGATACATTATTCAATTTCTGTGGAACTTGTTCAGTTTATGTCTTAGTTGTTGAATCTTATGTTCATATAAATATTTACACATGTTAAGTTTGCTTCAAATAAACGCAGCTGACAGTGATAGGACGTTTCTTTTTTGCTGAGTTTATTTAATATCACTAAAATCTAAAACCGGCAGTAATGTACATCGTACCAGCTCCCTCCTGGCCTCCAGAGAAAAACAAGCCTTATGCCGGTAATAAAAACCTATTCTCAGCTTGAGCTTCCTTATCAAGTTCTCCACATGAACAGTGAAGCTCAGCTTGTCATCCACCCACACTCCCAAATACTTGTACACTTTGACTTGCTATATAGTATGTCCATCCAATGTAGCAATGATATGATTAGTAAAATGCCTGGCATTTGAAAATACCACGCTTTTTGTTTTACCCCAATTCAGAACCAGCTTCAAATCATACAGATTCTGTTGTATGGTGTTAAATGCTTTTTGGGCATTTTCTAAAGCTAAAGATAAACTACCACCACTTGAATAAAGAACATAATCATCAACATAAAAATGAACATCTGCCGTTTCAATATGATCCCCATTGTTGTTGATATACAAAATGAGTAACAGTGGGCCCAAAATAGAACCTTGCGGAACACCTGAGTACTCCATGGACTCTATGGATTTACAAGCATCCGCCATTACACATTGTGTACGATTTGATAGGTCATTTATAAACCAATCTAGTGCATGACCAGTAATTCCACAACATTTTAACCTTTGCACTAACACAACATGGTCCACTGTGTCAAATGCCTTTGAGAAATCAATAAAAACAAACACAATGTAACTTCTTGTCAAGAGAACATTGGATGTCTTTTAAAACCTTCAATGTCGCTGAAACAGTGATGTGGCCAGGCCAAAAACCTGATTGCATTCCATTTAAATATATTTTTTTGGAGGTAGGCCTTCAGCTGCCTACTAACTAAGGACTCCAGTACCTTACATGCTGACCAGACCGGACACGTCACATGCGCGAACG